>NW_027421332.1:0-95213 GCF_009905375.1 Apium graveolens
AATCCCCTTCGAAAGGAGGATCTTAAATATAAAAAATGAGTTTTGGGATCCGCTCTAACTTTTAAAAATCATTTTGAAGACTCGAAAACACTTTAAAGAGTGTTTGGAGTAATGCTGATTTAATGAAATAAATCAGTCCCAATATATTAGAAAATATCTGAATATTATTATTTAAATAATATTCTCATAAAGAATAATCTTTATAAAAATAATTGAAGTAGAAGTTTTAAAACTTATACTTGCAATGAATAATAAATAACCAAAGATATACTTATACGAAAGTACGATCTTTATTTGAATAATCAAAAGTGAGTTTGATTGTCGACACATTATTCCTTAATAAAAGAATAATTAGTAATTAATTGGAGTCATAAGTCCTCGAATGAATATTCAAAATAATATTCATTAATAAAATAAACGGGGTCATAAGCCCTCGAATGAATATTCAAAATAATATTCATTAATAAAATAAAGTTATCGAATAAACCTTATTTGATATATATTTTAAAAACTATTCATATATATATATATATAATATATATATATATATATATACTCGGGAGCATCGACTCCCGATTTTAGAAAAATGTTCACCTTTGGGTCCCCTATACTAAGGGTATATGCAAATACCGCTTATCTCTAGCATAGGTATTATCAACTGTATCAACAGATATATGTATCAAGATTATGAAATAGGCATGCATATATACCATATCACATGCTACAATATATCGCAAGAATTTGCTAATTTAACCATCATGCATCTATCACAAGATAATGCATATACATATGTATACATCACAACAACAGTATAACGGTAGAAAACTTGCCTGAGCGACTAGGGGTTACAAATGGATTGGGACGAGTATGGTAATCTATACACAACATATAAGTTGGAATTAAACCCAAGTCACTTATCAATCTATACTTAACCAATTTAGACTCTAACGCTCGCTTTGCGCTTACTGATTCTCTTAAGTCGCTCGAGTACCCTCGGCTCCACCATTTTTAATAAATTAACCATTATGAGTTTTAAGGTGATCTTTTGCGAGTGCCTTACCAACTTCCTAACACACTTTACATAAATGTTTCATACTCCAATTAGTCCTTCTAGGTCTTTAACCTTTGTTTCAAAGTAAGGCGAGGGGTAATGATTCGTTCGCGAAACGCCGTTACTTAAAACAGTCATTTCTCCTAAACCGTTCATCGGATTCAAACGAACTACATATCAAAACGAAGCTCGTAACATGAAATATCTAATCATGGCAATGGTCAAAACCTAGCCGTGAGTTCACGGGTCCTAATGTTAAGAACAAAAACAGCCTAAAGTAAATTGGACATTACGACGGCTATGTTTACGCGATTACCCAAATTTAAACCACTCCAAATCATCTCACAATCAACATCCCAACCAAAACTCCATTCATGCTACATCATAACAGCCCCAACAACTTCACATTATCAATTTATACTATTCTTAAACATGAATTTAAACTACACTTAAGTTCATTAATCAACAATCCAAGAACTACAACTCCAAAAACTTTACAAAACCAACTAATCTCTACATTCCCAACAAGCAAGCCTCTCATGAATTATAACAAAAAACTAAACCTAATTAATCAAATAAAGTTAGGGTTTGGAGGGGTTATACCTTCCTTGGAGAGTGGAGAATCAATAAGGAAGTTTTAATTAACCATTAGTTATCTTTACTAAGCTTGAATCTTGAAGAAAACATAAGAAAACACAAAGTTAGTTCTTGAAAACACTATTCACCAAGAACTTTGATGAATTGATTAGCTATGTAAATCATGGAATCTTGAGCTTTAACTTACGGCTCATCTAAGTTATGAATTATGGAAGCTAAAGAAACAAACCTCTTGATTTTTGAAGGTGTGTAGCTAGGGTTTTGAAATTTCTTCCTTAGTTTAAGAAGAAAAAGCCGAGAGCTTTTGTTCTTGAAGAAGAGAAGTCAACTTCTAATTTTGATGAAATGAATTTTTTGGCTTGGTTGATTGCTTTTAATTTATTTTGTTACCTTTTTACCATGGTAATTTTTGTGTGGTTCTAATTCAACCAACAACACACTTTTCATGCTTATGTCACCATGTGATGTTACCCTCCCTCCTTTGTCCTCTTCTTATTGGTTTGATGACATCATCCTCATTAATCCCTTTGATTAGCTTTTAATTATTTGGCTAATGACCGCTGATCTGTTATACGGTTCGCTTAACTTTCGTTTTCGTTTATCGTTTGAGGGATCATACCCGGGATCTTATTACTTAGGTTCCCTTAACCTTTCTCAATACATTATATTCCTTTTATGATCCTCTCTTATAATCCTTGAATTTAAATCCTTTTTATTCTGTTACCTTATACTCAATTCTTTCGGTATCTGGTGGATTTTCGGGAAAAATCAAAGTGTTCAGATTTGAATTCTGACGATCTTTACATTCACTTATATACCACATAGAGTACTAATAATATCCCAGAAGATCAATAAATGAACCCCTTCATAGTGTGGCATGAAAAGTTTTCTTAATCAGCATAATCAGCAAAACACTATTCATAAGGGTTTCAAAAATTCCAAAAATTGGGGTTATTTCAGTCTCCCCTCCTTAAAAGGATTCCGTCCGAAATCAGATAGAAAATGAGTAGGGATACTTTCTTAGAATTGCACTTTCTAACTCTTACATAATTTTCCCACATTGTGGTTCTACCATCAAACTCTGACTAGTTTGATAACTCTTCTCCTAAGCATTTGTCCATTTTTGATCTATAACCCTTCCTGGTTGCTCTATGTAGGTTACGTCTGGTTGCATGTCTATGCGCTCATATGCCCCTATTTATCTGGCATCCGAATTACACTTCCTTAACATTGATACGTGGAACACGTTATGAACTTGCTACATGATCGGGGGTAGGGCTAGCTCATATGCTAACTTCCCAATACGTCTTAATACCATAAAGGGTCCAACAATTTATGGACTTAGCTTTTATTTCTTTCTGAACCTCATCAATCCTTTCCAAGGGAATACCTATAACAACACTAGGTCCCCTATTTCATACTCTTTGTCCTTTCGAGTCAAATCAGCATACTTCGTGTTCCCATCTTGGGCTACTACCAGCCGTCCTCTGATTAAATCTATTATATCCTTGGTCCTTTGGACCACTGCTGGTCCGAGCATCTTGCGCTCTACAACTTCATCCTAACATAAGGGGGATCGACATTGTCTTCCCTCAAAGATCTCATAAGACGACATCTCGATACCTGACATACGATCTATTATCATGAGAAAACTCAACCCGCGTTAAGTGATCATTCCAAATTCTTTCAAGTCTATTGCACATACTCTCATTATAGCTTTTAGCATTTGAGCTTTTACTTCTCAATACCCATTCTTTTCCAGTTCGTAATCACTACTACCTTCCGTTCCTAATATTATACTGGTTATATTCTTGCTCGTTAGCGTTCTATAACCTTTTAATAACCACGTCAACCTTAGTATCACGAATGTGTTTCCATTCTAAATACCACCATAACTTTACTACTCCTTTTTCAGCTGTTTCTATTTTCCAAAGTTTGATCAATCATATAGAAGTAAAAGAATTTGTTGAGAGATCACTATGATCATGAACACTTGTTCTATTGCATAGTTAGTACAGAAGGTGGCCAGCCTTTAGTACTTGACAAGCAATTAAACAACATGTGGTATCCTACTAGGCTTCTATCACACAAATAGATAGTCATTTGGCAATACCTCCCCTTCTGGAAGGGTTGTTCTTCTCAGCTTATATGAAATGAAAAGGAGAGAAAAGAACGAATTGAAGAGAATTGTATATATATAAAATATACTGCCACAAAATATCTGGCTTGGAATCTACCTCTGAACTATAGAGGTTTGTCATAGGAGAACAAAACATATACGTATATATATCAACATCAAGTATTATAGCATCGTATTTTATATGCCTAAATATTTTTGCTATTCCGTCCATCATTCTATGGACCCATGCTCTTCCTCGAGCTTATACCCAATCACCTTTGAAACTCCCTCGATATCGAAAATCGAATCTGGGATCTCATTCTAGACATCATCGTTACTAGAATTCTATGCTTGCACTGCAACCTTCCTCGTATAGTAATACGACTCTCTATTGATAAGAAAGAATAAATATTCAAAAGGTAAATAATTGACCTAGTTTTTCTATCAAAGATAACTTATACGTCAACACGACACGATTAGTGGTACTCAATCTCAACATCCATTCCAATACAACTCTCACGGTTGTAATCAGCTCATTACTCACAGAATCATTGCTGCATTACTATGGTCCCACCACTGACCTACTGCCGTCATTCATTTTCCTTGGAATCTTAATAGCTAACCATACGGAGTCCATACCTGTCGTATCGAATTCTTCTAAGGAGGTAACATGATCACCGCTCATGATTCATGAAGAACACTCCTGAACTTGACGCATATATGACATGAAGCAGATAAAATTTCAGAAGAGTTTCAATGAAAGCAACGATAGCAGGTTAGTACCATTATTAACCATATGTCTTTATTAGTAGACATGAAGCTCAAAGGTTTATTTAGTCCTCTCGTAACATGGTCCTGGCTTATCTCCAAGATAGGACCTTCTAAAATAGATAGCCACCTCACAGTGCTAACATGAATTAAATCTTTACCAAACTACTATTACGGTTGGGTATTGCACAGTCATCAGAAGGAATGTCAATCTTCCAAACCATAATACAACCTTCACAGCTTTAACCATCATCACTGTATTCCTTTGGCACAAGGGCCTATAATTATCCTCTTACCTTTAAGGTGTCGGCCACCTCTTTGGCCTTTCCTGATAGTAAAATTTCCTTACAGTCAATGTCATTTTAACCACCTCTAAATAAATTTTCTACCTCATTTCAATCACTGCTCATGTGAAGATGTTTTCCTTAAAATCTGATGAGTAAAAAAAAATCACCATTTTTCCATAAGTTATTGCCTCAGTCTTTAGAGGTTAATCACTGTCACAACTGACTCTCAATCATACTTAGAACATCTTTTATCTTAGGTCCTAATTGCCCTGAACAATTTCGACCTTTACTGGTTCGATCCATACTTTCTCGTGGTTTAACGCGTGCCCCACTTGGCATCATTATAATTACGTCATATTTCCTTTATCAACATTTCTATTCTTGAGAATTTTGAGTATTACCTTTCTCCTTGTAAAACCTCTAAGGTTATCCTTGAATCGTTCCTCCTGTATTCCCTAGAGACAGGGCATATCAAGATACCATTTATTAATACCAGAATCATTGTCTATATACTTCTGAAAAATTTCTCCACTGATTCCTAAAGGTTGTTATTACCTTAATCCTTTCCGATTCATACTTCCAAAACTCATACTATCCCTATTAAGGGTGAAATGCCAACCTTTATGCATTCCCCTAGGATTCATCTCAAGTTATCGAAGTTATATCCGTAATCCCACCTTTAAAAAGGTACTTGCATCCTTCCATGGATAAATCAAGTCATATATCCCTGATAAGGGTGTCTTATTCAATCCTTCCCACCTCGATAGTATATGCCTAATTTCACAATAACATCTGTATTCAAAATGAGGTCAATCAATATGGCCTCCAAAAGATAACAACGATTATCCGCTTTTCTTGCCTAATTTGGTAATGATAACAAGGATGTTCTGGAAGATATTGGTCGTGTTCAACGTGAACTTCTTCTTAATAATTCTGTATTTACTTTTGTTGTTTATCTCAACAGTCATCTCAATGTTGGGATATCTCTCATACCTGGCGTCTCCCTTCCTGGGTATCAAGCCACCGGTCTTACACTTCACATTCTTGAAGGTCACTTCCTTCATCCAATTTTCCTAATTTCTTATTTTCTTGTCTCCTCAGTCTATCCGCGTCTCATAATTTATCCTTCGAACTATCTCAAGGTTTCCTCGGATCCTCCCAACTTACAGGGAGTAAAATATATGTATCTCTTATGCCTTCAACCATCAATTTTTAACTCATGGTGAATCACCCTCATCCTGACGATTACATACTTTTCTATTTCTATTGCTACGAGTCTTTAGGGTTTCCTCATACCCAACTCCCTTATCATTCCTCAAACTCTATTGCCTTTATATTCCTTTTTATTTTCCTTTCTCTTATCATTATTTCATGAACCAACACAACATAAGCATTGATTTCAAACATCCCGTCATTCTGGATTCGTGTCCTCAGAACGAATCTTGACAACTTTTACAACTTAGATTCATAATTCATCATACTCGTCCGCCTTTGTTTTGGCTCTAAAGCTTTTACACTATCTCCATAACCTTGGGAAGTACTTTCCTGAAAACAATTGACTGAACTTTAATCAGTTTATTGTAACCTCTGGCTCCGTGCCTTCCTTGGACTTTCACCAGCGGGTGGCCTCTCTCTTAGGAGGGTAAGTGACAAAATAGTCTTTTGTGATTCGTCAATCATTTAGAATCTCAAATGATTCCTGTATTTCCTTTAGCCAGGCTCTTTCCTCGACTGGGTCAGCTATTTCCTTGGAACTCTGAGAGCTTAGCGACTTAAAGGTCCTGAAAGAATTTCATACCACATTGTTTCCTCAAGGTGGTGGTTAGGGGTAAAAGTATAAGTTTTGTTTTAGGCAGGTCCATGGATTGCCCAATAGGAGTACCATCTTTGTTCGTCCTATCTTACTCGACTTCTGTTTCCTTAGTCTGAACATTCCTCCTCCTCCCCATAATCGGGGTCATCCTACATATTTTAAATCCTTATTTTCCACTTCATCATGTTATGGGTTCATTCTATCTTGATGGCGACCTCCCTGACTATCACGTTCAGGGTTTGCTCTAAATCTTATTCCTCAAACTAGCTTTCATCTAAGATCTCATCTTTAAGCTCTTGAACATTTAGAACCCAAATTCTGTAGGAATACCTCATTATTCCCTTATCATATTTCTCGGTATTAATCTCTTATCTATTTGTTGGCTCTCTGCCTTCATTCCTCACTTTTTCTGGCATAATCTGTTCTTTTCCAATAATTCGGGCTGTATTGCAATCTCAAACAACTTTTCGGTACCGGCTCCGGTTACCTTCACTTCTATTTCCATTTTCTCAAAATCTTTTATCAACTCTCCCAAAGACATTTTTATCTTGAGTCTCTCCTTTATACTAAGGGCATTAGCTACCATTTTGGATTTCCCTGGATGATAAAGAATCTCATAATCGTAATCCTTGATTAGCTCTAACCACCTCCTCTGGCGCATGTTGAGCTCTTTCTGCGTGAAAATGCACTAGAGCACTTATGGCTTGTGTAAATCTCACACTTCTCTCCATACAAGTAGTGCCTCCAATCTTTAGGGCAAAACTATTGCCACGAGCCCAAGCTCATGGGTGGGGATATCGAATTTTATATTCCCTTAATTTTCTTGACGCATACGCGAGTACCTTGTTGTGCTGTATAAGAGCACCCTAATTCCTTTTGCAAAGCGTCAATACAAATCACAAAATCTCCTTTTTCCATCCGGCAATGCCAACATAGGGGCAGTCACCAACCTTTGCTTCAGTTGTTAAAAGCTTTTCTCGTATTTCTCTGTCTATTCAAACTTCTCAGTCTTACGAGTAAGCCGCGTTAAAGGGGCTACTATCTTTACAAACTTGAACGAACCTCCGGTAGTGATCGGCCAATCCTACCTATGGTAGTTTCCCTAACCATGGTCATCAATTCCTCAATGGTCCTTTATTCATTCTTGTTAGGATCCTCCACGAGATCCTCCTCAGCAACAATCCCATCTAGGACAACATCCTCAACCACTACATCCTCAATATGAACATCATCCGGTCCTGCGTTAGGATGCTCTATTGGATCCACAATCTGATCTCCAATAACTAATAAAACATCATCGCGTTGTTGCTCCTCAACCTCAGGGTTCGGAGTCCCGCTACCATCTACGATAACGAACTACGCTTCTATCACGATATTTATAAGGGTTTTAACTGTCAGTACTACGTTAGGTAGCCCGACTATGAACTTGGCAAGAGTTCTTATTATCTTAGTGAACTTATTATTTTAACGTCATATCATCTCTGAGGTTTATAACGCTTGGCTCTGATACCATTTCTGTAACACCCCCAAATCCGGGGTCGGGGATTCGGGTTGTCACGAGTTCCATTTCCCTTAATAACACCCAATCTTAATAAACAATCAACTAATCTGTACTGTGACCCCACAATAAACACACACACCACAAGTTATAGTCTCAGAGATGAATATCCAAAAAATAACACAAGTCATTTATTCCACATAATAAGCCATTACACCTCAAGAAGGTTCTGAATAAATTTACATTTCTTTGCCATTATTACAATTCATATTATACATAAGTCTGGTTCATCAATAGTTGAAAACCTAGCCTATTGGTAGCTCATACCTCAGCTACGGCGGCATCAATGCTTCCAGAAAACTACGGAACATTTTCTAACCGCTTGCGAATTGGAAGCTTGGTCTTGTTCATCTTTTCTATCTGTTGTTGTGTGATGAAAGAAGAAAGCAAGGGTGAGCAACAAGCCCACCAAAATAATATGTATAATGATTTATAATATATGAGCATTCTCATAGTACTCATGAAAGTCTTGGTCAAGAGGAAATGAACCTAGCTGATATCTTAACGCGACCAAGTCACAAAATATTCAGTATATATACATATATACTTTTGACAATCTTTGAAATCCTCTGACATGTATAATATACACAGAGTTCCAGTTTATAACTGTATAAAAATATCGTTGCAAGGTGATCTCATATATCTAACCTTGTCTCAACGTTTTTCTGAAAATCTTTGTCATGCATAAGATAATCATTTAGTAGATATAAGTTTAAAAGATGAAGTTACAAGATACTCCAATATACTTATATCTTTTCTGAATACTACTTGAACTACCACCGTTCAAGTTATAATTAGTTCATCCCATAGGCTAAGCTACAAGACAAAACTTGTATAGAATCAATCTTTAAAATATCATCAAAATAAAATGAAGTTACGAGATACTTCATTTGATGCAAACATCATTTTGAAAGCTTGACCCTGCCAACACTCAACAATCGCCCAACCGTAGCCTTCCTATCGAAGTGCTCTGGATAGTGTTGCAGAAATATCCAATTGGATGATGAACTCATTACGGGAGTTTTGTCACGCCAGGAAGACCACTTACGATGATCAGTCGCAGTAGTACAACCCCACCATTTTCTACATGTAGATGAGAACCTGTCGGATTTACTTGTCAACCGAACACTGGACTCCTAAGGAATGGACCGTCTTAGCGGAACTTCCGGGACATTTGGGCCAATATAATAAGGCTGGGCCGGCGCCACTCGACCACTTACGCCACTCCTAGTTCAGATGAAATCCATGACTCTGAAACGTAAAGCTCGTTCCCCTTTTCCCCAAGTAGAAACTTGTTGATACGACTCCACCAAGAAGACGTATCTAGTTGGAAATGAGAACTCACCGATATTTCCCAGGCGATGCCTGTTAATGGATTAACTTGTTCCAAGAAGTTTACTTCCTGAGTGTTGGGTAAGTAATCAAAAATTCTTTTATCAAAATAGCAACCTTGTTGCGAATATACAATACACCACAAAGCCGGATCCCTCAGGTTTTGAGCGAGTATTTAAATCCCCTTCGAAAGGAGGATCTTAAATATAAAAATTGAGTTTTGGGATCCGCTCTAACTTTTAAAAATCATTTTGAAGACTCGAAAACACTTTAAAGAGTGTTTGGAGTAATGCTGATTTAATGAAATAAATCAGTCCCAATATATTAGAAAATATCTGAATATTATTATTTAAATAATATTCTCATAAAGAATAATCTTTATAAAAATAATTGAAGTAGAAGTTTTAAAACTTATACTTGCAATGAATAATAAATAACCAAAGATATACTTATACGAAAGTACGATCTTTATTTGAATAATCAAAAGTGAGTTTGATTATCGACACATTATTCCTTAATAAAATAAAGAATAATAATTTGTAATTAATCGGAGTCATAAGTCCTCGAATGAATATTCAAAATAATATTCATTAATAAAATAAACGGGGTCATAAGCCCTCGAATGAATATTCAAAATAATATTCATTAATAAAATAAAGCGGAGTCATAAGTCCTCGAATGAATATTCAAAATAATATTCATTAATAAAATAAACGGGGTCATAAGCCCTCGAATTAATATTCAAAATAATATTCATTAATAAAATAAAGTTATCGAATAAACCTTATTTGATTCATAGTTTTAAAAACTATTCATATATATATATATATTATACTCGGGAGCATCGACTCCCGATTTTAGAAAAATGTTCACCTTTGGGTCCCCTATACTAAGGGTATATGCAAATACCGCTTATCTCTAAGATAGGTATTATCAACTATATCAACAGATATATGTATCAAGATTATGAAATAGGCATGCATATATACCATATCACATGCTACAATATATCGCAAGAATTTGCTAATTTAACCATCATGCATCTATCACAAGATAATGCATATACATATGTATACATCACAACAACAGTATAACGGGTAGAAAACTTGCCTGAGCGACTGGGGGTTACAAATAGCTTGGGACGAGTCTGGTAATCTATAAACAATATATAAGTTGGAATTAAACCCAAGTCACTTATCAATCTATACTTTAACCAATTTAGACTCTAACGCTCGCTTTGCGCTTACTAATTCTCTTAAGTCGCTCGAGTACCCTCGGCCCCACCATTTTTAATAAATTAACCATTACGAGTTTTAAGGCGATTTTTTGCAAGTGCCTTACCAACTGCCTAACACACTTTACATAAATGTTTCATACTCCAATTAGTCCTTTTAGGTCTTTAACCTATGTTTCAAAGTAAGGCGAGGGGTAATGATTCGTTCGCGAAACGCCGTTACTTAAAACGGTCGTTTCTCCTAAACCGTTCATCGGATTTAAACGAACTACATATCAAAACGAAGCTCGTAACATGAAATATCTAATCATGGCAAAGGTCAAAACCTATCCGTGAGTTCACGGGTCCTAATGTTAAGAACAAAAACAGCCTAAAGTAAATTGGACATTACGACGGCTATGTTTACGCGATTACCCAAATTTAAACCACTCCAAATCATCTCACAATCAATATCCCAACCAAAACTCCATTCATGTTACATCATAACAGCCCCAACAACTTCACATTATCAATTTATACTATTCTTAAACATGAATTTAAACTACACTTAAGTTCATTAATCAACAATCCAAGAACTACCACTCCAAAAACTTTACAAAACCAACTAATCTCTACATTCACAACAAGCAAGCCTCTCATGAATTATAACAACAAAACTAAACCTAATTACTCAAATAAAGTTAGGGTTTAGAGGGGTTATACCTTCCTTGAAGAGTGGAGAATCAATAAGAAAGCTTTAATTAACCACTAGTTATCTTTACTAAGCTTGAATCTTGAAGAAAACATAAGAAAACACAAAGTTAGTTCTTGAAAACACTATTCACCAAGAACTTTGATGAATTGATTAGCTATGTAAATCATGGAATCTTGAGCTTTAACTTATGGCTCATCTAAGTTATGAATTATGGAAGCTAAAGAAATAAACCTCTTGATTTTTGAAGGTGTGTAGCTAGGATTTTGAAATTTCTTCCTTGGTTTAAGAAGAAAAAGCCGAGAGATTTTGCTCTTGAAGAAGAGAAGTCAACTTCTAATTTTGATGAAATGAATTGTTTTGGCTTGATTGATTGCTTTTGATTTGTTTTGTTACCTTTTTACCATGGTAATTTTTGTGTGGTTCTAATTCAACCAACAACACACTTTGCTTGGTCATGCTTATGTCACCCTCCCTCCTTTGTCCTCTTCTTATTGGTTTGATGACATCATCCTCACTAATCCCTTTGATTAGCTTTTAATTATTTGGCTAATGACCGCTGATCTGTTATACGGTTCACTTAACTTTCGTTTTCGTTTATCGTTTGAGGGATCATACACGGGATCTTATTACTTAGGTTCCCTTAACCTTTCTCAATACATTATATTCCTTTTATGATCATCTCTTATAATCCTTGAATTTAAATCCTTTTTATTCTGTTACCTTATATTCAATTCTTTCGGTATCTGGTGGATTTTCGGGAAAAATGAAAGTGTTCAGATTTGAATTCTGACGATCTTTACATTCACTTATATACCACATAGAGTACTAATAATATCCCAGAAGATCAATAAAAGAACCCCTTCATAGTGTGGCATGAAAAGTTTTCTTAATCAGCAAAACACTATTCATAAGGGTTTCAAAAATTCAAAAAATTGGGGTTATTAAAGCTTCCTCCAATTTTCGCACTCTTTCTTCAAGAATTGCCATTTTGCCTGAGCACCTAGGACGTGCAATCTGAGAACTAGCCTGCTACCGATTCTCCTAAAAACAGTATAACTACTTCAGTCTTATAAACATATAAATACAACTAAATTTTTTTGTTAAATATTATTTAGAAAACTATATTTATCAGAAGGCTAGATCTTACCTCATCACTAGGCCTATTTTCGGAACTGGAACCCTATTTTGGTTCTTTTTCAGAATGAGGAGTGTGGGATCATTTGGATCTGCAAGGAAATTATCTCTAAATCCTTCATTTACTGCTGGAGGCATACTGGCTAAATGATACTGTTGGAGGCACTGGAGGCACACTGGCTAAATGATATTTGAGTCTTGTAATGTCGGACAACGGGTGTGAGCAATAGTTGCACACTGCATAGGTTCTAGTGCCCTTATCTTGCTTTGTGCCATGATCCCAAGCATGGTCCACTTCTCTTTTGTTCACTGTGCCATAAATATTATAATTTTAGCATATATTCTACTAGCTTATCAAAATTTTTAAGATTTGCATCCATTAAAGAATGAAAGAAATATTTAAATTAAATATACATGCTTGTTTGTCTTTTCTTTAAGATAACTTTTGAAAAATAAATTTTTGATGACACATATTGTCCATAAATATTTTTAAAAATCAAACAAACAAATAAAATTAAAATAATACATCCACTAGTAACTAAAATTGATTTTTTTTCAATAATTATAGTTTATGAACTTGATATCAATAGAATTGTATTGATAACTAATAATTACAATATAATATATTTTACAAAAAAAGAAAAGAAAATTAATTTACTTATTTCTCTCCCAATAATGTTAGAATTATTTGTTACAGTATACCCCTAAAATAATTTTCAATTGAAATGGATAATTTTATAAGACGAAGTGAACATATAAAAGTTGAAGTGTATTTTATCAAAAAAGAATACATGTGCAAATTCATATTGATTAAAAAAATATTATTGTAGAAGTCAAGTTTTTGTAAATTATTAAAAAAATTGTAAATTTGGACACATAAATAAATTAAATATATATATATTTATATCTGAAAATTCAATCAATTTTTATTTTATGATCAAGTAATAATAATTTATTATAGACAATAATTGAAAATGAAGCAAAGTTCTTGATAGTGATATTTTAATGATGCAATGATATATAATTGATATCGAAAATGATCTAGAGTCATGAATGCATTAAAAATAATATAAATGATATGATAGATGCAATGATGAATAAAATCAGATATGAACTATAAATTGATGTAAGGATTTTAACTTACATGTTGATGGTGATGCTGGAAATTGATGGATCCCATTAAAAAATTAATTGATTAGTATAATTGAGATGTAAAATTAATTTAGATATTAGTTTTGGAATAATTGATGAAGAAATGTAGATAAAATTAGGACACATAAATGTTTATGAGGGAGAATACCTTACCCTTCAAACACAGAAATGTTTGTAAAAAAATCAAATTCGTATTTGTCAAAATTTGAACTTCTATACTTCTGACTTACAAAGAAAATCATTTACCAACATATGTGTACATGAAACTTTACGTCCGAACCCGGTTTAAGTCACGAGATCCAGTTAATATGTTGTCTCCAATAAACGTTATCTAATATCATGTCACCCGTGTGATTTAAAGCTGCCATATCCGAACTCAATTGATCATGCCACGTCCTATGCGGTCTACCTCTCTTTCTCTTTCCCCCAATCAAAATATTTTCAACCATTATTTTCTTGGAAATAGATTCAACACCCATGCATCTTCTAAAAGTATTATTCTGATTATAATTCGCCATTGTGCAACCACAAATCTATCGCAACATATGCATTTCTGCAGTCTCCAATTTATATCCTTCGGCTTTCTTCTATGGCCAATACTCAGAACCATACATCAATGTCGGTCTAACTGTCAATCTATAAAATTTATCTTTCAACTTCCCAAGTACGCTTTTATCACATAAAAATCGAATAGCAGCCTTCCATCTAATCCAACCTGCCTTAATACGATGTGTAACATTAGCAAGAATATCACCGTTGCTCTTGATGATAAAGTCCATATACTTAAAACTATCAGTTTGTGAAACACGGAGATTTACAATGTAAATGGCAATATCCATCTCTTAATTTTTTTCGCTGGAATTATCAAAAATATACTATGTCTTTAAACAACTCAAACGCAATCTGTGAGCCTCCAATGATGCACGCCACCGTTCTAAACTTGTATTAACCTCGGCCTTAGATTCCGTAACTAATACAATATCTTTCGCAAGCAAAATACACCAAGTAACATGAGCTTAGATGGTACGAGTAATCACATCCAAAATAATAATGAAAAGCAAGGGGTTTAATACCGAATACTGATGAAGGCCCACCTCAACTGAAAAATATTGAGTAACTCTTAACGACGTCTGAACACACGTCGTTATCGCTGAATACATTTCCTGAATAACATCTTCATACCCGGTGGAACCCCTTGAGCCTCTAAATATCTCCAAATTATTGCATGTGGGACACTATCATAAGCCTTTTCAATATCTATAAACACCGTATAAATATTTTTATGACGCTCCCGATATTTCTTCAGGAGGCAACGAACAAGATATATCGTATCAATCGTTGACTTGCCAGGCATAAAACCATATTGATTGGCGGAAATATAAACGATTCCCCTAAACCTACACTAAATAACTCATTCTCAGAATTTTATTCTATAACTAAGTAACTTAATACCACAATATTTACTACAATGTTGGGCATCACCTTTATTCTTATTGACTCAACCGCCACTCACTAGCCACCTTGGTTGTCCAAAAATATAATGTTAAAGAGATTCATCAATTAATTTATACCATTTTCTTCCAAAATTTGTCAAAACTCAGTTAAAATCTCATCTAAACATATTGTCTTATCCTTAAACTGTTAGATATATTTGATAATGTCATGTGTAATATGATTTGTGTTTAGTTTTTAGATCTTACCTTACAGGACAAATCAATGTTTAACTGGAAATCAACACTTATACTGAAGATAGAACTTAAGATATCAGAACTTAAGTTATCAGAACTTAAGGTTCAGAAGATATTTATCAGGAGATAATATCAGGACTTAAGATGACTTTCAAATAAGGCAGGCGGCTGATTGAAAGGAAAGAAGATCGAGACTAAGACAGAAAGAATTGTGCATGAAGAAGGAATTATATGAAGAATAGAATACTTGGAAGAAAAGATAACTGGTTGATATATTTTAGGAAGCAGAATTATACTCCATATCAATTAGAAGATTATCTTGTAACTGTGTAGTATATAAACACAGGCATAGAGTTTACACTATAAGTGTTACGATTATCGAAGTTATTATTCTTTGTAACTCTAGCAGTTCTCGTGATAATTTGTTCATCACTGAGAGAGGACAGTTCCATAATGTAACAGAGTTTATTGTGTTGAATAAAATCTGTTTTCTATTACTTGAGTTCTAATATTCGATTTGATTGTGCTATACACTGTATTCAACCCCCTTCTACAGTGTGTGTGACCTAACAAGTGGTATCAGAGCCTTCTGTTAACACACAAATAATTTAAGATCCAAAACCAATCATGTCTGAAGAAGAAACTCCAACCAAGCCCACCAAAACTGAAGAACCTCCAAAAACCATAACTCATAGTGGATATGAGACTATAAGAGTTCCAATGTTGAAACCTTTTTAGTATTCCATATGGAAAGTGAAGATGGCTATGTTTCTGGAAGCTACAGATCCAGAATATCTCGACAAGATTTATGAAGGACCACATATGCCAACCAAACTCTCTGTGGAAGTTGCAGGTCAGCCAGCAAAGTCTGTACCAAAGGGGAAAAGTGATTACACTGCTGAAGATATCTCATCAATTGCAAAGGATGCAAAGGTAAGACACTTGCTGAATAGTGCCATTGATAATGTCATGTCAAACAGGGTAATTAACTGCAAGACTGCAAAAGAGATATGAGATGCTTTGGAAACAAGGTGCCAGGGAACTTATTCAATCAAGAAGAACAGGAAGATGATACTCACTCAAGAGTATGAGCACTTTGACTCAAAGCCTGATGAGTCATTAACTGATTTATATGACAGATTTTTCAAAGTCTTGAATGATTTGTCACTAGTTGACAAAGAGTATAAAATTGAAGATTTAAATCTTAAATTCCTGTTAGCTCTTCCTGAAAGATGGGATTTGATGGCCACAATAATAAGAGACAACTATAATCTTGATGAAACAACTCTTGATGAAATTTATGTGATGCTCAAGACTCATGAACTTGAGATGGAACAAAGAAGCAAGAGGAATGGAAGAAAGTCAAGAACAGTTGCCTTTGTAGATGAGGAGGAAAGTCCCAAAGAAGATGCCTCAAGGAAAGGCAACGGAAAGGCTCTCATCACAAAGTCTGATACTGAGTCATCAAGTTCTGATAGTGATGATGACTCAGAAACTAAAAGTATACCTGAGATCGACCCTGATGAGGAGATGATGAAGCTGTGTGCTCTTATGGTGAAAGGGATCACAAAGATTGCGTACAGAAAATTCAGGAGAGGAAAGAAGTTTTACAGGAAAGATGCAAGTTCTGAAAAGAAAGGTTTCAGAAAATCTGAAGGCAAAGGAGAAAAGTCTGACAAAGAAGATTACTCAAATGTTAAATGCTACAACTGTGGTGAGAAATACCACATATCTCCAGATTGCAGAAAAGGGAAGAGTGACAAAGGCAAGGCTCTTATCATAAAGAAGAAAAGCTGGTCAGATGCTTCAGATTCTGAGGATGAGGAAAACTATGCCTTGATGGCAAATGCTGATAGCAGTTCTAATACTGCTGACTTAAAGGTACCTTAGACTACTTATGCCTTTCATACTAATGATATTACTGAGTTAAGAAGATATCTTAAGACCATGTTCATTAATTATAAAGATCAAACTTTAACATGTGAAAAATTAACTTCTGAAAATCTTGCTTATAAAAAGAGGAATGATTATTTAGAAAAGGAGTTAGTCATGTTCCATCAAACTCGGAAAGATAGAGATGATGTCATTTATGTTAGGGATGAAGTGTAAGAAATGAATGAATCTCTAAAAACTGAGTTAGAAAAGGAAAAAGAGATTATCAGGACTTGGACTAACTCTGGTAAAGCAACTCAGGATATTCTTAGTAGTGGAAACTGGAAAGAGGGCTTAGGGTATGGAGATGACAAGAACAATAAGGGAACTGTAGAAACTGAGCCTAAAATTGTTAAACAAAAACCAAAGGTAAATCCTGTTAAGTTTATAACTGCAAAGTCTGATATTGAGAAATCAGAAGTTAAGGAGATAGTAACTTCTGACAAACCTAAACAGGATAAGCCAACTGAAGTTAAGATAGGCTTAATGACTAAGAAGCAGCTTAAGCATAAGCTGAAAGATGTTAAGAATGCAAACAAGGTAAAGCCACCTAGGAAAAATAAGAATGGAAAGGAAGGTGTGAAAAAAGTAACAATTATAAGCCTGTTCCTAATGCTCCTAGAAAAACATGTCATAACTGTGGAAATTCTAACCATCTGGCTTCTTTCTGCAGGAAGAATAAGAATATAAACTTCTTACCTTCAAAATCAAGAGTTAAGAGTCAGTCTGTTAGATATAGGCCACAAAATCCTTGTTTTCATTGTGGTAGTTTATGGAATTCCATATATACTTGTAAGGAATATCATAGTGTGTACTATGATTATTATCAAATAAAACCTTCTGTAAAGAAAGTTAGCATTATTCCTTCTAGTATAAGTTCTGATGCAAAGTCTGATATTACAAATTCTGATAATAAAACTGTTAACATAAACTCTGATGCTAAATCCACTGCAAATGTTAACAAATTTGAAAAGGCCAAAGGATCCAAGCAAGTCTGGGTCCTTAAAACTAATCATTAGCATTCTTTGTGATTGTAGGGCAACAGGAAGAACATCCTAGTTCTGGATAGTGGATGTTCAGGACATATGACTGGAAATAAAGCCCTGCTATCAGACTTTGTGGACAAAGCTGGCCCAGGTGTTTATTATAGAGATGGCAACATTGGAAAAACTCTAGGATATGGAAATATTAATCTTGGAAATGTCATCATTGAAAAAGTAGCTCTGATCTCAGGACTTAAACACAATCTGTTGAGTGTGAGTTAAATTTGTGACAGAGGTTATCATGTGGATTTCTTTGAAGAATATTATGAAGTTGTAAGCAAATCTACAGGCAAAGTTGTTCTGAAAGGATACAGGCATGGTAACATTTATGAATCCAAGCTTTTAACAAGTACTGATGGTTCTGCAATTTGTCTGTTGAGTAGAGCATCAATTGAAGAAAGCTGGGATTGGCACAAGAAACTCTCTCATTTAAATTTTAATAATATAAATGAACTAGTCAAGAAAGATCTTGTGAGAGGACTGCCAAAATCAGTATTTGCTCCTGATGGCCTTTGTGATTCATGTCAGAAGGCAAAACAAAGAAAATCTTCATTCAAGAGCAAGACTGAATCATCAATTCTTGGTACCCTTCTCTTGCTTTGTGCCATGATCCCAAGCATAGTCCACTTCTCTGTTGTTCACTGTGCCATAGATATTATAATTTTAGCATATATTCTACTAGCTTATCAAAATTCTTAAGATTTTGTATCCATTAAAGAATAAAAGAAATATTTAAATTAAATATACATGCTTGTTCTATTTTTTCTTTAAAGTAACTTTTGAAAAATAAATTTTTAATGACACATATTGTCCACAAATATTTTTAAAAAATCAAACAATGTTACTTCAAAGTCTCTGGTATGAGATGGTACCCAAACTATGAATTTAGGACAGTGAAATGTTTGATGCGGCCAGTAAGCAACTTGTATGTTACCCTCGAGAACGTTTTTATATTTATATGAGTCACCTTGACTAATTAGATTAGGGATTGAATATTATAATATAACTATAATATGACTATTTTAGCCTCCCAATTTTATTTTAAATTACATGAAAATATTATTTTTATTTATTCTATTTTTCTATTGTTTAAATATAAGTGATAATTTTTTATTATATAAATTAGTTCATTTATTTAATAATCAATTGTTATTTATATTTCCTTAAACTAGGAAAAATTGTATATAGAAAATATCAACAAGTAATAAAAAAGTAAGAATTAATCAAAAAGTTTAACATTGTACAAACAATTATTTATGAATTAATGAAAAAAAAGCGGGCGTAGAAAAGAATTTTTAATAACTTTTAA
Organism: Apium graveolens; assembly: GCF_009905375.1. NCBI lineage: Eukaryota > Viridiplantae > Streptophyta > Magnoliopsida > Apiales > Apiaceae > Apium > Apium graveolens. The sequence continues at coordinate 19,712 of NW_027421332.1, forward strand.
TTACTTTTAAATTTATGGTTAAATTTCGTTGTTGAACAAAAACCATTATCTTATATTTTATTAAAATCTCTTAAATTTCACTGAATTACTAAGATAAAGGTACATATAACCAAATTCATGATATAAGAAAAAAATTATTCTTTTAATATTACTAAAAAACAAGGAACCCATTTAAATATATCGTTTATTATCGTAGATATACAGTACGATATTTTAGAAATAAATATTATTTAACATATTTGATAGTTGAATAATAAAATAAAATAAATAAATGGTTAATGTAAAATAGTATACAAAGACATATTAGAGGCATATATAAGTTGAATACTATTATTTTTTATTTTTTTATTTCAATTTTCGAATTTATATTATAATTTATATTATATGAAAATTTTGAGTTTATTAGTTTCATTATTAAACTTAATAATAATTTCAATTATATAATCATACAATAAAAGAGTATCAAGTTATGAAAATCAAAATTTCATTCAATAATATGTAAACAGATCACAATTTTTGCAATGAGAATAAATAAATAAATATATATATACATATTTATCGATAATTTGTAGAAAGTAAAATTAAATTGTTACTGTAAAGTTTGCAACAGATTTTACATGATATAATTTGTTGTGCAAGACATTCCTGTACCTCAACAAGACTAAGTCAAATTGATAACCCTAAGTAAGTTCTATTGTTATCTTAGTTTGTATTTGTACTTGTAACATTTTAAAGTCTGTAAAAATGCAAAGGAGCATACTGGAGTCTTTTTTCTTAAACAGTATCAAGCCTAAAGATTATATCTGGGAGAAGATCAAGAATATCATGCCTTAGAAGAATTTTGAAGAAGTTTAGAGTTGAATAAATCTGTTTGGATAAAAATACTCTAAGTCAAGATCTCTACAAGTCACAGATTTAGTGTTATACATAAGTCACTCGAGAACTCCAAATGACTTATCGAGAAGTCAGGAAAGCTACTAGAGAACTCAGAGAGATATCAACAAGCCAATTGAAGACATGAAGTTTGGAGATATCGACAAGTGATTTCCTCACTAGAGAGCTCAGAGTTATCGACAAACCAACATTCATTAAAGAACTCTGAGTTATCGATAAGTCAAAGTCCACTAGAGAACTCAGAGATATCGATAAGTCAAAATTCACTAGAGAACTCTAAGTTATCGACAAGTCAAAATGAAGACATGAAGCTGAGAGACCTCGACAAGCCAAAGTCTCTTATAGAGAACTCAAAGACCTCTACAAGTCAAATTCACTATGGAGTATTAGAGATCTCGATAAGTCAATATACTTATCGAGATGTCAAGATCTCTATATGTCTAACTGAAGATCTCGAGGTAAATTCTCAAAGTACAAATTATAGACCAATTCAATATCCAAGATCTACAATCAACAAACAATCCAACCAGCCGGATTGACAAGTCTACAAAAAGCAGGTTGAAGGATGTGCAAGATCAGTGGTGAAGATTAACTGACAAAGGAAGATCAAAGTAAACACAGGATGCTAAAGATATGTTAAGCCAGAAATAGAAGATTCACTTGTCCTAAATTAGAAATGACAAGTGACAGTTTACTAAAGGTTAATGGCATGTCTTATTGTACAATGTGTAAACCAGCAGTTAACTGAATTATAAAGTTAATACCGGTCCTTTGTTAGCAGTAACAATTTAGATAGAAAAATCTTGTAACACTCTCAAGGAAATATTTTCAACCCTTATTTTCTTGGAAATAGATTCAACATCCATGACTCTTATAAAAGTATTATTCTGAATATAATTCTCCATTGTGCAACCATAAATTTATCGTAACATACGTAATTCTGCAGTCTCCAACTTACGTCCTTCGGATTTCTTCAATGGCCAACACTCGAAACCATACATCAATGTCGGTCTAACTGTCAATCTATAAAATTTATCTTTCAACTTCACAAGTACGCTCTTATCACATAAAAATGCAATAACAGCCTTCCATTTAATCCAACTTGCCTTAATACGATGTGTAACATCAGCAAGAATATCACCGTTGCTCTTGATGATAAAGCCCATATACTTAAAACTATCAGTTTGTGGAACACGGTCATCTAGAATGCAAATGGCAACATCCATCTCTTGATTCTTTTCACTGAAATTATCCCAAATATACTTTGTCTTAGGAACAACTCAAACGTAATCCGTGAGCCTCTAATGATGCACTCCACCATTCTAAACTTGTATTAACCTCAACTTTAAATTCCATAACTAATACAATATCTTCCGCAAGCAATATACACCAAGAAACATGAGCTTGGATGGTACTAGTAATCACATCTAAAATAATAATGAAAAGCAAGGGGTTTAATACCGACCACTGATGAAGGCCCACCTCAACTGAAAAATATTAAGTATCTCTTAACGATGTCTGAACAAACGTCATTATCGCTGAATACATATCCTGAATAACATCTCCATACCCAGGCGGAACCCCTTGAGCCTCTAAATATCTCCAAATTATTGCACGTGAGACACTATCATAAGCCTTTTCAAGATCTATAAACACCATATAAATATTTTTATGACGCTTCTGATATTTCTTCATGAGGCAACGAACAAGATATATCGCATCGTTGACCTGCCAGGCATAAAACCATATTGATTGGTAGAAATATAAACGATTCCCCTAAACCTGCACTAAATAACTCGTTCTTAGAATTTCATTGTATAACTAAATAACTTAATACCACAATAGTTACTACAATATTGAGCATCACCTTTATTCTTACAGACTCAACCGCCAATCACTAGCCACCTCGGTTGTCCGAAATATAACATTAAAGAGATTCATCAACTAATTCATACCATTTTCTTCCAGACATTGTCAAAATTCAGTTGAAATCTCATCTAAATCTATTGTATTACCCTTAACCATCTATTATTTCCTAACAATATAACAACATAATTACAGAAATGGGGTTGAATGGAACTCTTGTTACTTTCTACTTTTTTGAAAATAATATACAACCGTGTTTGTGAATATGCAAGAATGCAAATAAGACTTTAAAAATATTCAACTAACACAAAGTAAATAAACACAAGTTTAAATTTTTTTTGATGGATTTGTCATTCGACCAGAGATGAATATATTGAAGAAATCTCTGTGATGCAAAATGGACACAGATGCTTAAAATGTTTCTTACAACTTAAAACTTAAGAGTACTAAAGATATAGATTGCTTGTTCTTATTGTTGTTCTAGTTAAGTTCTAAGATACTTCATACACTTGGTTTATTTATTCACCAAGTTTACATGTTAATAAGACAAAAATAATATTTCCATCAGTTAGTTCCAAGCATATCTTCTTCATTTTTTTTGTCGAATGCAATCCAACTTAGATACAACATCTTTGAACGAGCTTGTTTTGCATGGAAATGGACATTTTCTTCTAACACCTGCAATGAGGCTGCCACATTCCCTCTGTGCACTATCAACTCATGTGACTCTGTCAGCTTCTGTCAAGTCACTATCAACTGCTCTCTTTGTTGATTATCTATTGAAGCTTCATAGGTGTTATCTGTTGACACTATGTTAGTATCATCCGTTGAAGTTTTCTTGATAACATCCGTTGACAATTTTATCTGATATCCGTTGAAGGCTTCTTGACTAGCTTATTTGTTGAGGGCATATGAGTTATCCGTTGAAACTTTTAGAGTCATCCGTTGAAGCTTGTAGATTGGGAGTGGAAGATGTTTCCTTAGCAGTTGATATTCTTTCACTTATACAAAATTACAAAGTATTTTATATTTACAATTAGCCCACCTATTTTGTATATCTTTCTAGTTATCAACACGACTTAAAAAAACTAACACTCCCAAATCCCTTAGCTATTATAGTGTACAGAATGTGCTATATACTTATTTAAATAAGCTACTCCTTTAACAGATAGATAACTGTGGTTATCCGTTGAAGGCTACAAAAGACACTTAATAAATCTACTTAAGGTGTTTTGGTATCATCAAGACTACAACATATTTCTTACAATCTCCCCAAATTTATGTCCAATGGAACTATAGGCATAAATTTAGGTTGACTTGATGATAACAAAACATCCTATTAAGATAATACAAAAAAAGTAGAAAAATTTCAAAGTGCTGCATTAAAAATGAAATGTACAAAAAAGGTTAAAGAAGGTTTACATGTCATTATCAAGGTGCTTCTCTAGACTGAGCAAATCATTTTCTTTTCCTTGATTCCTTTGTTTTCTTCCCCAATTTCTCATTATTTTTCTCAATTTGCAGTTGGAGTTGTCTGTAGAATTCAGCTTCATTTTATTCATTGATATCCAGCACCTCTTGCATCTCTTTGAGAGTTTCATTATTAGAAACTTTAAGCTAGTTTTCAAGTCTGAAAAATCTTCTCACATACTTCTCATCTCTAAACTGCATAATTCAGTAGGGTTTCATGTGCCCCAATATTTAGAATAGTTAGTACCCTTGGTAATGCACTAGGATCTCACCATCTTTATCTGATTGAACTTATTTTCTTGAGTATTTCTGATTTAACAACCTTTGAGAATCCAAAATCTTTTTTTATTGCATAAAATACCTTGACTAAGACATTGTAGCTTGCATTGAGAATCCTGTAGAAAGGCCATATTATCTCATGACCACCCTTATATCTGAACACCAATCTCTCTGGAAGTCTGTAAGTAGCATCAATTCCTCTCACTTCTTTCAGTTCATCCAGATAGAGTTCAATGTCAGAAAATTCTTTGATGTCACAGATGTAGAGTTGATCATCCTTGTTGACAGTAGGCTTTGGTTTTGAGATGGATTTGGTTGGAGGTAGGGTTGGCTTGATCTTCCTTCTTGAGGTTCTCTTCTTTATTGACAGTGGCATGTTTAGATCTGGAATTGGTAAACTCTCCCAATATGTAGGTTCATCCTTTGACACTATAAGTTCACCATGAAAGTTTACCTCAGGATTGACCTTGATTTCAGATGTTTCCATAGTGGGCACAGTTGGTTGACTTGTAGAAATTGATTGAGATGGTTCACTTTCCTTTTCTTCTAAAATTCTAATTACCCATCTCCCTAGTCTTATCTTTATTCTTTTACATGTTTTTTACTCAGGCTTTTTTTTCTTTTTTTTCTTCAACATCCAATTTCTTCTCAGTTGTAGTAGCAAGCTTTTAAATTTTCTTTTAAGCTTCCTTAGCAACCTGCTTTTTCTTTAGCTGTGACCTTAACCTCAAAGCTTCTCACTCCCTTACTTCTTCAAACCTTGGATGTCCACTCATTACATAAATCATCTCTCTATATTTGTAAATTCTTGCGATTCTGTCTCTCAAAGTTACATCCTTGGTTGTCTTGTAGCTAGCAATTATTTTGACCATGCGTTTCTACTCATCAGGCCTTGTAGGTGAATGATCAAGCTGCATTGGATGTTTGCTTGTGAATCTAAAAGTTGATGGTTTTGGATTGAGCACCACAACAGGCTTAACTTCATCTACAAGTGATGTCCCTCCCTTGTCACCTTTCCCAGCTTCATTTCTGCTACAGTAAGAGGCTTCAACCGTGTGAAGTGCTTCACAGATCATGATTATTGTGCAGTTGAGCCAAATACTTGAGCTAATCTTGCATCTATCTTTTCTTTCCTCTCTTTGACCTTTAACTCAGCTGCAACTAGATTGATGAGATCTATGTTGTCCAACTCCCCTTTGACCGATGGCTTTGGCATAGTAACAGATGGAACTATTACTTTAGTGGCTTGAACATGCACATCCTTCTCCCATTACCACATAAATGGTCTTTACCAACATCCAAAAATGGTGTTTCCATAAAAAATGTTGCCTTATGTGGCATGAAATCGGAAATATTTATATATGGCAACATCATAATTAAATGGTACTATAATTGTTGCCTTAAATTTACTATGCCAACATCTATACTGGTGTTACTTTAGATCGGTGAAAAAATTAAAAAAAAATGGGGGAAAAAATCCCGCTCAAGTAAAATAGAAGCCCAGCCCGCTCAAGTAAACAGAAAGCCTATACTTTTTTTAATTAAAATATAAACACACTCCTCTCCGCCCCAACACAATATATTTAGTCTATTCATCTGCTCTTCGCCGCCACTCATGGCCGCCCCTCATCTCTTTTCAAAGCTCAGTCATAAGTTCATCTGCTCGGCTATTTTTCAAAGCTTCTCAGTCCTTTCTTTCTATTCAAAGATCTAAATAAAGGTACACCCAGATTATAATATATTAAAATGTGAGTCAGAAACCCTAATTTTTGGGTTCTTCAATATTTATTTACAAGCCCTTTTGGGGGGGTTTGAATTTGCTCCCGAACCCTAATTAGGGGGGTAGAATTTGTGTAAAAATCCTGATTTTGGGTGGTTTTAATTTGTCAAATTTGGGCTTATCAATTTTAGAAGATTCCATATGTCTAGTATTTTTATTATTAGTGTTCTCAAGCAATAGTAAACTCTGGTAAAGGTGATGCAATTAGTCAGATCTAGTCTTTTTCTCTGTTTCAAGGGTGAGCAACAAGCCCACCAAAATAATATGTATAATGATTTATAATATATGAGCATTCTCATAGTACTCATGAAAGTCTTGGTCAAGAGGAAATGAACCAAGCTGATATCTTAACGCGACCAAGTCGCAAAATATTCAGTATATATACATATATACTTTTCACAATTTCTGAAATCCTCTGACATGTATAATATACACAGAGTTCCAGTTTATAACTGTATAAAAATATCGTTGGAAGGTGATCTCATATATCTAACCTTGTCTCAACGTTTTTCTGAAAATCTTTGTCATGCATAAGATAATCATTTACTAGATATAAGTTTAAAAGATGAAGTTACAAGATACTCCAATATACTTATATCTTTTCCGAATACTACTTGAACTACCATCGTTCAAGTTATAATTAGTTCATCCCATAGACTAAGCTACAAGACAAAACTTGTATAGAATCAATCTTTAAAATATCATCAAAATAAAATGAAGTTACGAGATACTTCATTTGATGCAAACATCATTTTGAAAGCTAGACCCTGCCAACACTCAACAATCGCCCAACCGTAGCCTTCCTATCGAAGTGCTCTGGGTAGTGTTGCAGAAATATCCAATTGGATGATGAACTCATTACGGGAGTTTTATCAGTCGCAGTATTACAACCCCACCATTTTCTACATGTAGAGGAGAACCTGTCGGATTTACTTGTCAACCGAACACTGGACTCCTAAGGAATGGACTGTCTTAGCGGAACTTCCGGGCCATTTGGGCCAATATAATAAGGCTGGGCCGGCGCCACTCGACCACTTACGCCACTCCTAGTTCAGATGAAATCCATGACTCTGAAACATAAAGCTCGTTCCCCTTTTCCCCAATTAGAAACTTGTTGATACGACTCCCCCAAGAAGACGTATCTAGTTGGAAAGGAGAACTCACCGATATTTCCCAGGCGATGCCTGTTAATGGATTAAGTTGTTCCAAGAATTTTACTTCCCGAGTGTTGGGTAAGTAATCAAAAATTCTTTTATCAAAATAGCAACCTTGTTGCGAATATACAATACACCACACAGCCGGATCACTCAGGTTTTGAGCGAGTATTTAAATCCCCTTCGAAAGGAGGATCTTAAATATAAAAAATGAGTTTTGGGATCCGCTCTAACTTTTAAAAATCATTTTGAAGACTCGAAAACACTTTAAAGAGTGTTTGGAGTAATGCTGATTTAATGAAATAAATCAGTCCCAATATATTAGAAAATATCTGAATATTATTATTTAAATAATATTCTCATAAAGAATAATCTTTATAAAAATAATTGAAGTAGAAGTTTTAAAACTTATACTTGCAATGAATAATAAATAACCAAAGATATACTTATACGAAAGTACGATCTTTATTTGAATAATCAAAAGTGAGTTTGATTGTCGACACATTATTCCTTAATAAAATAAAGAATAATAATTAGTAATTAATTGGAGTCATAAGTCCTCGAATGAATATTCAAAATAATATTCATTAATAAAATAAACTGGGTCATAAGCCCTCGAATGAATATTCAAAATAATATTCATTAATAAAATAAAGTTATCGAATAAACCTTATTTGATATATAGTTTTAAAAACTATTCATATATATATATATATAAATATATATATATATATATTATACTCGGGAGCATCGACTCCCGATTTTAGAAAAATGTTCACCTTTGGGTCCCCTATACTAAGGGTATATGCAAATACCGCTTATCTCTAGCATAGGTATTATCAACTGTATCAACAGATATATGTATCAAGATTATGAAATAGGCATGCATATATACCATATCACATGCTACAATATATCGCAAGAATTTGCTAATTTAACCATCATGCATCTATCACAAGATAATGCATATACATATGTATACATCACAACAACAGTATAACGGGTAGAAAACTTGCCTGAGCGACTGGGGGTTACAAATGGATTGGGACGAGTCTGGTAATCTATAAACAACATATAAGTTGGAATTAAACCCAAGTCACTTATCAATCTATACTTTAACCAATTTAGACTCTAACGCTCGTTTTGCGCTTACTGATTCTCTTAAGTCGCTCGAGTACCCTCGGCTCCACCATTTTTAATAAATTAACCATTATGAGTTTTAAGGTGATTCTTTTGCGAGTGCCTTACCAACTTCCTAACACACTTTACATAAATGTTTCATACTCCAATTAGTCTTTTAGGTCTTTAACCTTTGTTTCAAAGTAAGGCGAGGGGTAATGATTCGTTCGCGAAACGCCGTTACTTAAAACGGTCATTTCTCCTAAACCGTTCATCGGATTCAAACGAACTACATATCAAAACGAAGCTCGTAACATGAAATATCTAATCATGGCAATGGTCAAAACCTAGCCGTGAGTTCACGGGTCCTAATGTTAAGAACAAAAACAGCCTAAAGTAAATTGGACATTACGACGGCTATGTTTACGCGATTACCCAAATTTAAACCACTCCAAATCATCTCACAATCAACATCCCAACCAAAACTCCATTCATGCTACATCATAACAGCCCCAACAACTTCACATTATCAATTTATACTATTCTTAAACATGAATTTAAACTACACTTAAGTTCATTAATCAACAATCCAAGAACTACAACTCCAAAAACTTTACAAAACCAACTAATCTCTACATTCCCAACAAGCAAGCCTCTCATGAATTATAACAAAAAAACTAAACCTAATTAATCAAATAAAGTTAGGGTTTGGAGGGGTTATACCTTCCTTGGAGAGTGGAGAATCAATAAGGAAGTTTTAATTAACCATTAGTTATCTTTACTAAGCTTGAATCTTGAAGAAAACATAAGAAAACACAAAGTTAGTTCTTGAAAACACTATTCACCAAGAACTTTGATGAATTGATTAGCTATGTAAATCATGGAATCTTGAGCTTTAACTTACGGCTCATCTAAGTTATGAATTATGGAAGCTAAAGAAACAAACCTCTTGATTTTTGAAGGTGTGTAGCTAGGGTTTTGAAATTTCTTCCTTAGTTTAAGAAGAAAAAGTCGAGAGCTTTTGTTCTTGAAGAAGAGAAGTCAACTTCTAATTTTGATGAAATGAATTTTTTGGCTTGGTTGATTGCTTTTAATTTGTTTTGTTACCTTTTTACCATGGTAATTTTTGTGTGGTTCTAATTCAACCAACAACACACTTTTCATGCTTATGTCACTATGTGATGTTACCCTCCCTCCTTTGTCCTCTTCTTATTGGTTTAATGACATCATCCTCACTAATCCCTTTGATTAGCTTTTAATTATTTGGCTAATGACCGCTGATCTGTTATACGGTTCGCTTAACTTTCGTTTTCGTTTATCGTTTGAGGGATCATACCCGGGATCTTATTACTTAGGTTCCCTTAACCTTTCTCAATACATTATATTCCTTTTATGATCCTCTCTTATAATCCTTGAATTTAAATCCTTTTTATTCTGTTACCTTATACTCAATTCTTTCGGTATCTGGTGGATTTTCGGGAAAAATCAAAGTGTTCAGATTTGAATTCTGACGATCTTTACATTCACTTATATACCACATAGAGTACTAATAATATCCCAGAAGATCAATAAATGAACCCCTTCATAGTGTGGCATGAAAAGTTTTCTTAATCAGCAAAACACTATTCATAAGGGTTTCAAAAATTCAAAAAATTGGGGTTATTAAAGCTTCCTCCAATTTTCGCACTCTTTCTTCAAGAATTGCCATTTTGCCTGAGCACCTAGGACGTGCAATCTGAGAACTAGCCTGCTACTGATTCTCCTAAAAACAGTATAACTACTTCAGTCTTATAAACATATAAATACAACTAAATTTTTTTGTTAAATATTATTTAGAAAACTATATTTATCAGAAGGCTAGATCTTACCTCATCACTAGGCCTATTTTCGGAACTGGAACCCTATTTTGGTTCTTTTTCAGAATGAGGAGTGTGGGATCATTTGGATCTGCAAGGAAATTATCTCTAAATCCTTCCTTTACTGCTGGAGGCATACTGGCTAAATGATACTGTTGGAGGCACTGGAGGCACACTGGCTAAATGATATTTGAGTCTTGTAATGCCGGACAACGGGTGTAAGCAATAGTTGCACACTGCATAGGTTCTAGTGCCCTTATCTTGCTTTGTGCCATGATCCCAACCATGGTCCACTTCTCTTTTGTTCACTGTGCCATAAATATTATAATTTTAGCATATATTCTACTAGCTTATCAAAATTTTTAAGATTTGCATCCATTAAAGAATGAAAGAAATATTTAAATTAAATATACATGCTTGTTTGTCTTTTCTTTAAGATAACTTTTGAAAAATAAATTTTTGATGACACATATTGTCCATAAATATTTTTAAAAATCAAACAAACAAATAAAAGTAAAATAATACATCCACTAGTAACTAAAATTGATTTTTTTTCAATAATTATAGTTTATGAACTTGATATCAATAGAATTGTATTGATAACTAATAATTACAATATAATATATTTTACAAAAAAAGAAAAGAAAATTAATTTACTTATTTCTCTCCCAATAATGTTAGAATTATTTGTTACAGTATACCCCTAAAATAACTTTCAATTGAAATGGATAATTTTATAAGACGAAGTGAACATATAAAAGTTGAAGTGTATTGATCAAAAAAGAATACATGTGCAAATTCATATTGATTAAAAAAATATTATTGTAGAAGTCAAGTTTTTGTAAATTATTAAAAAAATTGTAAATTTGGACACATAAATAAATTAAATATATATATATATTTATATCTGAAAATTCAATCAATTTTTATTTTATGATCAAGTAATAATAATTTATTATAGACAATAATTGAAAATGAAGCAAAGTTCTTGATAGTGATATTTTAATGATGCAATGATATATAATTGATATCGAAAATGATCAAGAGTCATGAATGCATTAAAAATAATATAAATGATATGATAGATGCAATGATGAATAAAATCAGATATGAACTATAAATTGATGTAAGGATTTTAACTTACATGTTGATGGTGATGCTGGAAATTGATGGATCCCATTAAAAAATTAATTGATTAGTATAATTGAGATGTAAAATTAATTTAGATATTAGTTTTGGAATAATTGATGAAGAAATGTAGATAAAATTAGGACACATAAATGTTTATGAGGGCGAATACCTTACCCTTCAAACACATAAATGTTTGTAAAAAAATCAAATTCGTATTTGTCAAAATTTGAACTTCTATACTTCTGACTTACAAAGAAAATCATTTACCAACATATGTGTACATGAAACTTTACGTCCGAACCCGGTTTAAGTCACGAGATCCAGTTAATATGTTGTCTCCAATAAACGTTATCTAATATCATGTCACCCGTGAGATTTAAAGCTGCCATATCCGAACTCAATTGATCATGCCACGTCCTACGCGGTCTACCTCTCTTTCTCTTTCCCCCAATCAAAATATTTTCAACCATTATTTTCTTGGAAATAGATTCAACACCCATGCATCTTCTAAAAGTATTATTCTGATTATAATTCACCATTGTGCAACCACAAATCTATCGCAACATATGCATTTCTGTAGTCTCCAATTTATATCCTTCGGCTTTCTTCTATGGCCAATACTCAGAACCATACATCAATGTCGGTCTAACTGTCAATCTATAAAATTTATCTTTCAACTTCCCAAGTACGCTTTTATCACATAAAAATCCAATAGCAGCCTTCCATCTAATCCAACCTGCCTTAATACGATGTGTAACATTAGCAAGAATATCACCGTTGCTCTTGATGATAAAGTCCATATACTTAAAACTATCAGTTTGTGAAACACGGAGATTTACAATGTAAATGGCAATATCCATCTCTTAATTTTTTTCGCTGGAATTATCAAAAATATACTATGTCTTTAAACAACTCAAACGCAATCTGTGAGCCTCCAATGATGCACGCCACCGTTCTAAACTTGTATTAACCTCGGCCTTAGATTCCGTAACTAATACAATATCTTTCGCAAGCAAAATACACCAAGTAACATGAGCTTAGATGGTACGAGTAATCACATCCAAAATAATAATGAAAAGCAAGGGGTTTAATACCGAATACTGATGAAGGCCCACCTCAACTGAAAAATATTGAGTAACTCTTAACGACGTCTGAACACACGTCGTTATCGCTGAATACATTTCCTGAATAACATCTTCATACCCGGCGGAACCCCTTGAGCCTCTAAATATCTCCAAATTATTGCATGTGGGACACTATCATAAGCCTTTTCAATATCTATAAACACCGTATAAATATTTTTATGACGCTCCCGATATTTCTTCAGGAGGCAACGAACAAGATATATTGTATCAATCGTTGACTTGCCAGGCATAAAACCATATTGATTGGCGGAAATATAAACGATTCCCCTAAACCTACACTAAATAACTCATTCTCAGAATTTTATTCTATAACTAAGTAACTTAATACCATAATATTTACTACAATGTTGGGCATCACCTTTATTCTTATTGACTCAACCGCCACTCACTAGCCACCTTGGTTGTCCAAAAATATAATGTTAAAGAGATTCATCAATTAATTTATACCATTTTCTTCCAAAATTTGTCAAAACTCAGTTAAAATCTCATCTAAACCTATTGTCTTATCCTTAAACTGTTAGATATATTTGATAATGTCATGTGTAATATGATTTGTGTTTAGTTTTTAGATCTTACCTTACAGGACAAATCAATGTTTAACTGGAAATCAACACTTATACTGAAGATAGAACTTAAGATATCAGAACTTAAGTTATCAGAACTTAAGGTTCAGAAGATATTTATCAGGAGATAATATCAGGACTTAAGATGACTTTCAAATAAGGCAGGCGGCTGATTGAAAGGAAAGAAGATCGAGACTAAGACAGAAAGAATTGTGCATGAAGAAGGAATTATATGAAGAATAGAATACTTGGAAGAAAAGATAACTGGTTGATATATTTTAGGAAGCAGAATTATACTCCATATCAATTAGAAGATTATCTTGTAACTGTGTAGTATATAAACACAGGCATAGAGTTTACACTATAAGTGTTACGATTATCGAAGTTATTATTCTTTGTAACTCTAGCAGTTCTCGTGATAATTTGTTCATCACTGAGAGAGGACAGTTCCATAATGTAACAGAGTTTATTGTGTTGAATAAAATCTGTTTTCTATTACTTGAGTTCTAATATTCGATTTGATTGTGCTATACACTGTATTCAACCCCCTTCTACAGTGTGTGTGACCTAACAAGTGGTATCAGAGCCTTCTGTTAACACACAAATAATTTAAGATCCAAAACCAATCATGTCTGAAGAAGAAACTCCAACCAAGCCCACCAAAACTGAAGAACCTCCAAAAACCATAACTCATAGTCGATATGAGACTATAAGAGTTCCAATGTTGAAACCTTTTTAGTATTCCATATGGAAAGTGAAGATGGCTATGTTTCTGGAAGCTACAGATCCAGAATATCTCGACAAGATTTATGAAGGACCACATATGCCAACCAAACTCTCTATGGAAGTTGCAGGTCAGCCAGCAAAGTCTGTACCAAAGGGGAAAAGTGATTACACTGCTGAAGATATCTCATCAATTGCAAAGGATGCAAAGGTAAGACACTTGCTGAATAGTGCCATTGATAATGTCATGTCAAACAGGGTAATTAACTGCAAGACTGCAAAAGAGATATGAGATGCTTTGGAAACAAGGTGCCAGGGAACTTATTCAATCAAGAAGAACAGGAAGACGATACTCACTCAAGAGTATGAGCACTTTGACTCAAAGCCTGATGAGTCATTAACTGATTTATATGACAGATTTTTCAAAGTCTTGAATGATTTGTCACTAGTTGACAAAGAGTATAAAATTGAAGATTTAAATCTTAAATTCCTGTTAGCTCTTCCTGAAAGATGGGATTTGAAGGCCACAATAATAAGAGACAACTATAATCTTGATAAAACAACTCTTGATGAAATTTATGTGATGCTCAAGACTCATGAACTTGAGACGGAACAAAGAAGCAAGAGGAATGGAAGAAAGTCAAGAACAGTTGCCTTTGTAGATGAGGAGGAAAGTCCCAAAGAAGATGCCTCAAGGAAAGGCAACGAAAAGGCTCTCATCACAAAGTCTGATACTGAGTCATCAAGTTCTGATAGTGATGATGACTCAGAAACTAAAAGTATACCTGAGATCGACCCTGATGAGGAGATGATGAAGCTGTGTGCTCTTATGGTGAAAGGGATCACAAAGATTGCGTACAGAAAATTCAGGAGAGGAAAGAAGTTTTACAGGAAAGATGCAAGTTCTGAAAAGAAAGGTTTCAGAAAATCTGAAGGCAAAGGAGAAAAGTCTGACAAAGAAGATTACTCAAATGTTAAATGCTACAACTGTGGTGAGAAATACCACATATCTCCAGATTGCAGAAAAGGGAAGAGTGACAAAGGCAAGGCTCTTGTCATAAAGAAGAAAAGCTGGTCAGATGCTTCAGATTCTGAGGATGAGGAAAATTATGCCTTGATGGCAAATGCTGATAGCAGTTCTAATACTGCTGACTTAAAGGTACCTTAGACTACTTATGCCTTTCATACTAATGATATTACTGAGTTAAGAAGATATCTTAAGACCATGTTCATTAATTATAAAGATCAAACTTTAACATGTGAAAAATTAACTTCTGAAAATCTTGCTTATAAAAAGAGGAATGATTATTTAGAAAAGGAGTTAGTCATGTTCCATCAAACTCGGAAAGATAGAGATGATGCCATTTATGTTAGGGATGAAGTGTAAGAAATGAATGAATCTCTAAAAACTGAGTTAGAAAAGGAAAAAGAGATTATCAGGACTTGGACTAACTCTGGTAAAGCAACTCAGGATATTCTTAGTAGTGGAAACTGGAAAGAGGGCTTAGGTTATGGAGATGACAAGAACAATAAGGGAACTGTAGAAACTGAGCCTAAAATTGTTAAACAAAAACCAAAGGTAAATCCTGTTAAGTTTATAACTGCAAAGTCTGATATTGAGAAATCAGAAGTTAAGGAGATAGTAACTTCTGACAAACCTAAACAGGATAAGCCAACTGAAGTTAAGATAGGCTTAATGACTAAGAAGCAGCTTAAGCATAAGCTGAAAGATGTTAAGAATGCAAACAAGGTAAAGCCACCTAGGAAAAATAAGAATGGAAAGGAAGGTGTGAAAAAAGTAACAATTATAAGCCTGTTCCTAATGCTCCTAGAAAAACATGTCATAACTGTGGAAATTCTAACCATCTGGCTTCTTTCTGCAGGAAGAATAAGAATATAAACTTCTTACCTTCAAAATCAAGAGTTAAGAGTCAGTCTGTTAGATATAGGCCACAAAATCCTTGTTTTCATTGTGGTAGTTTATGGAATTCCATATATACTTGTAAGGAATATCATAGTGTGTACTATGATTATTATCAAATAAAACCTTCTGTAAAGAAAGTTAGTATTATTCCTTCTAGTATAAGTTCTGATGCAAAGTCTGATATTACAAATTCTGATAATAAAACTGTTAACATAAACTCTGATGCTAAATCCACTGCAAATGTTAACAAATTTGAAAAGGCCAAAGGATCCAAGCAAGTCTGGGTCCTTAAAACTAATCATTAGCATTCTTTGTGATTGTAGGGCAACAGGAAGAACATCCTAGTTCTGGATAGTGGATGTTCAGGACATATGACTGGAAATAAAGCCCTGCTATCAGACTTTGTGGACAAAGCTGGCCCAGGTGTTTATTATGGAGATGGCAACATTGGAAAAACTCTGGGATATGGAAATATTAATCTTGGAAATGTCATCATTGAAAAAGTAGCTCTGATCTCAGGACTTAAACACAATCTGCTGAGTGTGAGTTAAATTTGTGACAGAGGTTATCATGTGGATTTCTTTGAAGAATATTATGAAGTTGTAAGCAAATCTACAGGCAAAGTTATTCTGAAAGGATACAGGTATGGTAACATTTATGAAGCCAAGCTTTTAACAAGTACTGATGGTTCTGCAATTTGTATGTTGAGTAGAGCATCAATTGAAGAAAGCTGGGATTGGCACAAGAAACTCTCTCATTTAAATTTTAATAATATAAATGAACTAGTCAAGAAAGATCTTGTGAGAGGACTGCCAAAATCAGTATTTGCTCCTCATGGCTTTTGTGATTCATGTCAGAAGGCAAAACAAAGAAAATCTTCATTCAAGAGCAAGACTGAATCATCAATTCTTGGTACCCTTCTCTTGCTTTGTGCCATGATCCCAAGCATAGTCCACTTCTCTGTTGTTCACTGTGCCATAGATATTATAATTTTAGCATATATTCTACTAGCTTATCAAAATTCTTAAGATTTTGTATCCATTAAAGAATAAAAGAAATATTTAAATTAAATATACATGCTTGTTCTATTTTTTCTTTAAAGTAACTTTTGAAAAATAAATTTTTAATGACACATATTGTCCACAAATATTTTTAAAAAATCAAACAATGTTACTTCAAAGTCTCTGGTATGAGATGGTACCCAAACTATGAATTTAGGACAGTGAAATGTTTGATGCGGCCAGTAAGCAACTTGTATGTTACCCTCGAGAACGTTTTTATATTTATATGAGTCACCTTGACTAATTAGATTAGGGATTGAATATTATAATATAACTATAATATGACTATTTTAGCCTCCCAATTTTATTTTAAATTACATGAAAATATTATTTTTATTTATTCTATTTTTCTATTGTTTAAATATAAGTGATAATTTTTTATTATATAAATTAGTTCATTTACTTAATAATCAACTGTTATTTATATTTCCTTAAACTAGGAAAAATTGTATATAGAAAATATCAACAAGTAATAAAAAAGTAAGAATTAATCAAAAAGTTTAACATTGTACAAACAATTATTTATGAATTAATGAAAAAAAAGCGGGCGTAGAAAAGAATTTTTAATAACTTTTAATTACTTTTAAATTTATGGTTAAATTTCGTTGTTGAACAAAAACCATTATCTTATATTTTATTAAAATCTCTTAAATTTCACTGAATTACTAAGATAAAGGTACATATAACCAAATTCATGATATAAGAAAAAAATTATTCTTTTAATATTACTAAAAAACAAGGAACCCATTTAAATATATCGTTTATTATCGTAGATATACAGTACGATATTTTAGAAATAAATATTATTTAACATATTTGATAGTTGAATAATAAAATAAAATAAATAAATGGTTAATGTAAAATAGTATACAAAGACATATTAGAGGCATATATAAGTTGAATACTATTATTTTTTATTTTTTTATTTCAATTTTCGAATTTATATTATAATTTATATTATATGAAAATTTTGAGTTTATTAGTTTCATTATTAAACTTAATAATAATTTCAATTATATAATCATACAATAAAAGAGTATCAAGTTATGAAAATCAAAATTTCATTCAATAATATGTAAACAGATCACAATTTTTGCAATGAGAATAAATAAATAAATATATATATATACATATTTATCGATAATTTGTAGAAAGTAAAATTAAATTGTTACTGTAAAGTTTGCAACAGATTTTACATGATATAATTTGTTGTGCAAGACATTCCTGTACCTCAACAAGACTAAGTCAAATTGATAACCCTAAGTAAGTTCTATTGTTATCTTAGTTTGTATTTGTACTTGTAACATTTTAAAGTCTGTAAAAATGCAAAGGAGCATACTGGAGTCTTTTTTCTTAAACAGTATCAAGCCTAAAGATTATATCTGGGAGAAGATCAAGAATATCATGCCTCAGAAGAATTTTGAAGAAGTTTAGAGTTGAATAAATCTGTTTGGATAAAAATACTCTAAGTCAAGATCTCTACAAGTCACAGATTTAGTTTTATACATAAGTCACTCGAGAACTCCAAATGACTTATCGAGAAGTCAGGAAAGCTACTAGAGAACTCAGAGAGATATCAACAAGCCAATTGAAGACATGAAGTTTGGAGATATCGACAAGTGATTTCCTCACTAGAGAGCTCAGAGTTATCGACAAACCAACATTCATTAAAGAACTCTGAGTTATCGATAAGTCAAAGTCCACTAGAGAACTCAGAGATATCGATAAGTCAAAATTCACTAGAGAACTCTAAGTTATCGACAAGTCAAAATGAAGACATGAAGCTGAGAGACCTCGACAAGCCAAAGTCTCTTATAGAGAACTCAAAGACCTCTACAAGTCAAATTCACTATGGAGTATTAGAGATCTCGATAAGTCAATATACTTATCGAGATGTCAAGATCTCTATATGTCTAACTGAAGATCTCGAGGTAAATTCTCAAAGTACAAATTATAGACCAATTCAATATCCAAGATCTACAATCAACAAACAATCCAACCAGCCGGATTGACAAGTCTACAAAAAGCAGGTTGAAGGATGTGCAAGATCAGTGGTGAAGATTAACTGACAAAGGAAGATCAAAGTAAACACAGGATGCTAAAGATATGTTAAGCCAGAAATAGAAGATTCACTTGTCCTAAATTAGAAATGACAAGTGACAGTTTACTAAAGGTTAATGGCATGTCTTATTGTACAATGTGTAAACCAGCAGTTAACTGAATTATAAAGTTAATACCGGTCCTTTGTTAGCAGTAACAATTTAGATAGAAAAATCTTGTAACACTCTCAAGGAAATATTTTCAACCCTTATTTTCTTGGAAATAGATTCAACATCCATGACTCTTATAAAAGTATTATTCTGAATATAATTCTCCATTGTGCAACCATAAATTTATCGTAACATACGTAATTCTGCAGTCTCCAACTTACGTCCTTCGGATTTCTTCAATGGCCAACACTCGAAACCATACATCAATGTCGGTCTAACTGTCAATCTATAAAATTTATCTTTCAACTTCACAAGTACGCTCTTATCACATAAAAATGCAATAACAGCCTTCCATTTAATCCAACTTGCCTTAATACGATGTGTAACATCAGCAAGAATATCACCGTTGCTCTTGATGATAAAGCCCATATACTTAAAACTATCAGTTTGTGGAACACGGTCATCTAGAATGCAAATGGCAACATCCATCTCTTGATTCTTTTCACTGAAATTATCCCAAATATACTTTGTCTTAGGAACAACTCAAACGTAATCCGTGAGCCTCTAATGATGCACTCCACCATTCTAAACTTGTATTAACCTCAACTTTAAATTCCATAACTAATACAATATCTTCCGCAAGCAATATACACCAAGAAACATGAGCTTGGATGGTACTAGTAATCACATCTAAAATAATAATGAAAAGCAAGGGGTTTAATACCGACCACTGATGAAGGCCCACCTCAACTGAAAAATATTAAGTATCTCTTAACGATGTCTGAACAAACGTCATTATCGCTGAATACATATCCTGAATAACATCTCCATACCCAGGCGGAACCCCTTGAGCCTCTAAATATCTCCAAATTATTGCACGTGCGACACTATCATAAGCCTTTTCAAGATCTATAAACACCATATAAATATTTTTATGACGCTTCTGATATTTCTTCATGAGGCAACGAACAAGATATATCGCATCATTGACCTGCCAGGCATAAAACCATATTGATTGGTAGAAATATAAATGATTCCCCTAAACCTGCACTAAATAACTCGTTCTTAGAATTTCATTGTATAACTAAGTAACTTAATACCACAATAGTTACTACAATATTGAGCATCACCTTTATTCTTACAGACTCAACCGCCAATCACTAGCCACCTCGGTTGTCCAAAATATAACATTAAAGAGATTCATCAACTAATTCATACCATTTTCTTCCAGACATTGTCAAAATTCAGTTGAAATCTCATCTAAATCTATTGTATTACCCTTAACCATCTATTATTTCCTAACAATATAACAACATAATTACAGAAATGGGGTTGAATGGAACTCTTGTTACTTTCTACTTTTTTGAAAATAATATACAACCGTGTTTGTGAATATGCAAGAATGCAAATAAGACTTTAAAAATATTCAACTAACACAAAGTAAATAAACACAAGTTTAAATTTTTTTGATGGATTTGTCATTCGACCAGAGATGAATATATTGAAGAAATCTCTGTGATGCAAAATGGACACAGATGCTTACAAATGTTTCTTACAACTTAAAACTTAAGAGTACTAAAGATATAGATTGCTTGTTCTTATTGTTGTTCTAGTTAAGTTCTAAGATACTTCATACACTTGGTTTATTTATTCACCAAGTTTACATGTTAATAAGACAAAAATAATATTTCCATCAGTTAGTTCCAAGCATATCTTCTTCATTTTTTTTGTCGAATGCAATCCAACTTAGATACAACATCTTTGAACGAGCTTGTTTTGCATGGAAATGGACATTTTCTTCTAACACCTGCAATGAGGCTGCCACATTCCCTCTGTGCACTATCAACTCATGTGACTCTGTCAGCTTCTGTCAAGTCACTATCAACTGCTCTCTTTGTTGATTATCTATTGAAGCTTCATAGGTGTTATCTGTTGACACTATGTTAGTATCATCCATTGAAGTTTTCTTGATAACATCCGTTGACAATTTTATCTGATATCCGTTGAAGGCTTCTTGACTAGCTTATTCGTTGAGGGCATATGAGTTATCCGTTGAAACTTTTAGAGTCATCCGTTGAAGCTTGTAGATTGGGAGTGGAAGATGTTTCCTTAGCAGTTGATATTCTTTCACTTATACAAAATTACAAAGTATTTTATATTTACAATTAGCCCACCTATTTTGTATATCTTTCTAGTTATCAACACGACTTAAAAAAACTAACACTCCCAAATCCCTTAGCTATTATAGTGTACAGAATGTGCTATATACTTATTTAAATAAGCTACTCCTTTAACAGATAGATAACTGTGGTTATCCGTTGAAGGCTACAAAAGACACTTAATAAATCTACTTAAGGTGTTTTGGTATCATCAAGACTACAACATATTTCTTACAATCTCCCCAAATTTATGTCCAATGGAACTATAGGCATAAATTTAGGTTGACTTGATGATAACAAAACATCCTATTAAGATAATACAAAAAAAGTAGAAAAATTTCAAAGTGCTGCATTAAAAATGAAATGTACAAAAAAGGTTAAAGAAGGTTTACATGTCATTATCAAGGTGCTTCTCTAGACTGAGCAAATCATTTTCTTTTCCTTGATTCCTTTGTTTTCTTCCCCAATTTCTCATTATTTTTCTCAATTTGCAGTTGGAGTTGTCTGTAGAATTCAGCTTCATTTTATTCATTGATATCCAGCACCTCTTGCATCTCTTTGAGAGTTTCATTATTAGAAACTTTAAGCTAGTTTTCAAGTCTGAAAAATCTTCTCACATACTTCTCATCTATAAACTGCATAATTCAGTAGGGTTTCATGTGCCCCAATATTTAGAATAGTTAGTACCCTTGGTAATGCACTAGGATCTCTCCATCTTTATCTGATTGAACTTATTTTCTTGAGTATTTCTGATTTAACAACCTTTGAGAATCCAAAATCTTTTTTTATTGCATAAAATACCTTGACTAAGACATTGTAGCTTGCATTGAGAATCCTGTAGAAAGGCCATATTATCTCATGACCACCCTTATATCTGAACACCAATCTCTCTGGAAGTCTGTAAGTAGCATCAATTCCTCTCACTTCTTTCAGTTCATCCAGATAGAGTTCAATGTCAGAAAATTCTTTGATGTCACAGATGTAGAGTTGATCATCCTTGTTGACAGTAGGCTTTGGTTTTGAGATGGATTTGGTTGGAGGTAGGGTTGGCTTGATCTTCCTTCTTGAGGTTCTCTTCTTTATTGACAGTGGCATGTTTAGATCTGGAATTGGTAAACTCTCCCAATATGTAGGTTCATCCTTTGACACTATAAGTTCACCATGAAAGTTTACCTCAGGATTGACCTTGATTTCAGATGTTTCCATAGTGGGCACAGTTGGTTGACTTGTAGAAATTGATTGAGATGGTTCACTTTCCTTTTCTTCTAAAATTCTAATTACCCATCTCCCTAGTCTTATATTTATTCTTTTACATGTTTTTTACTCAGGCTTTTTTTTCTTTTTTTTCTTCAACATCCAATTTCTTCTCAGTTGTAGTAGCAAGCTTTTAAATTTTCTTTTAAGCTTCCTTAGCAACCTGCTTTTTCTTTAGCTGTGACCTTAACCTCAAAGCTTCTCACTCCCTTACTTCTTCAAACCTTGGATGTCCACTCATTACATAAATCATCTCTCTATATTTGTAAATTCTTGCGATTCTGTCTCTCAAAGTTACATCCTTGGTTGTCTTGTAGCTAGCAATTATTTTGACCATGCGTTTCTACTCATCAGGCCTTGTAGGTGAATGATCAAGCTGCATTGGATGTTTGCTTGTGAATCTAAAAGTTGATGGTTTTGGATTGAGCACCACAACAGGCTTAACTTCATCTACAAGTGATGTCCCTCCCTTGTCACCTTTCCCAGCTTCATTTCTGCTACAGTAAGAGGCTTCAACCGTGTGAAGTGCTTCACAGATCATGATTATTGTGCAGTTGAGCCAAATACTTGAGCTAATCTTGCATCTATCTTTTCTTTCCTCTCTTTGAGCTTTAACTCAGCTGCAGCTAGATTGATGAGATCTATGTTGTCCAACTCCCCTTTGACCGATGGCTTTGGCATAGTAACAGATGGAACTATTACTTTAGTGGCTTGAACATGCACATCCTTCTCCCATTACCACATAAATGGTCTTTACCAACATCCAAAAATGGTGTTTCCATAAAAAATGTTGCCTTATGTAGCATGAAATCGGAAATATTTATATATGGCAACATCATAATTAAATGGTACTATAATTGTTGCCTTAAATTTGCTATGCCAACATCTATACTGGTGTTACTTTAGATCGGTGAAAAAATTAAAAAAAAATGGGGGAAAAAATCCCGCTCAAGTAAAATAGAAGCCCAGCCCGCTCAAGTAAACAGAAAGCCTATACTTTTTTTAATTAAAATATAAACACACTCCTCTCCGCCCCAACACAATATATTTAGTCTATTCATCTGCTCTTCGCCGCCACTCATGGCCGCCCCTCATCTCTTTTCAAAGCTCAGTCACAAGTTCATCTGCTCGGCTATTTTTCAAAGCTTCTCAGTCCTTTCTTTCTATTCAAAGATCTAAATAAAGGTACACCCAGATTATAATATATTAAAATGTGAGTCAGAAACCCTAATTTTTGGGTTCTTCAATATTTATTTACAAGCCCTTTTGGGGGGGTTTGAATTTGCTCCCGAACCCTAATTAGGGGGGGTAGAATTTGTGTAAAAATCCTGATTTTGGGTGGTTTTAATTTGTCAAATTTGGGCTTATCAATTTTAGAAGATTCCATATGTCTAGTATTTTTATTATTAGTGTTCTCAAGCAATAGTAAACTCTGGTAAAGGTGATGCAATTAGTCAGATCTAGTCTTTTTCTCTGTTTCAAGGGTGAGCAACAAGCCCACCAAAATAATATGTATAATGATTTATAATATATGAGCATTCTCATAGTACTCATGAAAGTCTTGGTCAAGAGGAAATGAACCAAGCTGATATCTTAACGCGACCAAGTCGCAAAATATTCAGTATATATACATATATACTTTTCACAATTTTTGAAATCCTCTGACATGTATAATATACACAGAGTTCCAGTTTATAACTGTATAAAAATATCATTGGAAGGTGATCTCATATATCTAACCTTGTCTCAACGTTTTTCTGAAAATCTTTGTCATGCATAAGATAATCATTTACTAGATATAAGTTTAAAAGATGAAGTTACAAGATACTCCAATATACTTATATCTTTTCCGAATACTACTTGAACTACCATCGTTCAAGTTATAATTAGTTCATCCCATAGACTAAGCTACAAGACAAAACTTGTATAGAATCAATCTTTAAAATATCATCAAAATAAAATGAAGTTACGAGATACTTCATTTGATGCAAACATCATTTTGAAAGCTAGACCCTGCCAACACTCAACAATCGCCCAACCGTAGCCTTCCTATCGAAGTGCTCTGGGTAGTGTTGCAGAAATATCCAATTGGATGATGAACTCATTACGGGAGTTTTATCAGTCGCAGTATTACAACCCCACCATTTTCTACATGTAGAGGAGAACCTGTCGGATTTACTTGTCAACCGAACACTGGACTCCTAAGGAATGGACCGTCTTAGCGGAACTTCCGGGCCATTTGGGCCAATATAATAAGGCTGGGCCGGCGCCACTCGACCACTTACGCCACTCCTAGTTCAGATGAAATCCATGACTCTGAAACATAAAGCTCGTTCCCCTTTTCCCCAATTAGAAACTTGTTGATACGACTCCACCAAGAAGACGTATCTAGTTGGAAAGGAGAACTCACCGATATTTCCCAGGCGATGCCTGTTAATGGATTAAGTTGTTCCAAGAATTTTACTTCCCGAGTGTTGGGTAAGTAATCAAAAATTCTTTTATCAAAATAGCAACCTTGTTGCGAATATACAATACACCACACAGCCGGATCCCTCAGGTTTTGAGCGAGTATTTAAATCCCCTTCGAAAGGAGGATCTTAAATATAAAAAATGAGTTTTGGGATCCGCTCTAACTTTTAAAAATCATTTTGAAGACTCGAAAACACTTTAAAGAGTGTTTGGAGTAATGCTGATTTAATGAAATAAATCAGTCCCAATATATTAGAAAATATCTGAATATTATTATTTAAATAATATTCTCATAAAGAATAATATTTATAAAAATAATTGAAGTAGAAGTTTTAAAACTTATACTTGCAATGAATAATAAATAACCAAAGATATACTTATACGAAAGTACGATCTTTATTTGAATAATCAAAAGTGAGTTTGATTGTCGACACATTATTCCTTAATAAAATAAAGAATAATAATTAGTAATTAATTGGAGTCATAAGTCCTCGAATGAATATTCAAAATAATATTCATTAATAAAATAAACTGGGTCATAATGAATATTCAAAATATATATATTAATAAAATATATATATATATATTATACTCGGGAGCATCGACTCCCGATTTTAGAAAAATGTTCACCTTTGGGTCCCCTATACTAAGGGTATATGCAAATACCGCTTATCTCTAGCATAGGTATTATCAACTGTATCAACAGATATATGTATCAAGATTATGAAATAGGCATGCATATATACCATATCACATGCTACAATATATCGCAAGAATTTGCTAATTTAACCATCATGCATCTATCACAAGCTAATGCATATACATATGTATACATCACAACAACAGTATAACGGGTAGAAAACTTGCCTGAGCGACTGAGTGTTACAAATGGATTGGGACGAGTCTGGTAATCTATAAACAACATATAAGTTGGAATTAAACCCAAGTCACTTATCAATCTATACTTTAACCAATTTAGACTCTAACGCTCGCTTTGCGCTTACTGATTCTCTTAAGTCGCTCGAGTACCCTCGGCTCCACCATTTTTAATAAATTAACCATTATGAGTTTTAAGGTGATTCTTTTGCGAGTGCCTTACCAACTTCCTAACACACTTTACATAAATGTTTCATACTCCAATTAGTCCTTTTAGGTCTTTAACCTTTGTTTCAAAGTAAGGCGAGGGGTAATGATTCGTTCGCGAAACGCCGTTACTTAAAACAGTCATTTCTCCTAAACCGTTCATCGGATTCAAACGAACTACATATCAAAACGAAGCTCGTAACATGAAATATCTAATCATGGCAATGGTCAAAACCTAGCCGTGAGTTCACGGGTCCTAATGTTAAGAACAAAAACAGCCTAAAGTAAATTGGACATTACGACGGCTATGTTTACGCGATTACCCAAATTTAAACCACTCCAAATCATCTCACAATCAACATCCCAACCAAAACTCCATTCATGCTACATCATAACAGCCCCAACAACTTCACATTATCAATTTATACTATTCTTAAACATGAATTTAAACTACACTTAAGTTCATTAATCAACAATCCAAGAACTACAACTCCAAAAACTTTACAAAACCAACTAATCTCTACATTCCCAACAAGCAAGCCTCTCATGAATTATAACAAAAAAACTAAACCTAATTAATCAAATAAAGTTAGGGTTTGGAGGGGTTATACCTTCCTTGGAGAGTGGAGAATCAATAAGGAAGTTTTAATTAACCATTAGTTATCTTTACTAAGCTTGAATCTTGAAGAAAACATAAGAAAACACAAAGTTAGTTCTTGAAAACACTATTCACCAAGAACTTTGATGAATTGATTAGCTATGTAAATCATGGAATCTTGAGCTTTAACTTACGGCTCATCTAAGTTATGAATTATGGAAGCTAAAGAAACAAACCTCTTGATTTTTGAAGGTGTGTAGCTAGGGTTTTGAAATTTCTTCCTTAGTTTAAGAAGAAAAAGCCGAGAGCTTTTGTTCTTGAAGAAGAGAAGTCAACTTCTAATTTTGATGAAATGAATTTTTTGGCTTGGTTGATTGCTTTTAATTTGTTTTGTTACCTTTTTACCATGGTAATTTTTGTGTGGTTCTAATTCAACCAACAACACACTTTTCATGCTTATGTCACCATGTGATGTTACCCTCCCTCCTTTGTCCTCTTCTTATTGGTTTGATGACATCATCCTCACTAATCCCTTTGATTAGCTTTTAATTATTTGGCTAATGACCGCTGATCTGTTATACGGTTCGCTTAACTTTCGTTTTCGTTTATCGTTTATCGTTTGAGGGATCATACCCGGGATCTTATTACTTAGGTTCCCTTAACCTTTCTCAATACATTATATTCCTTTTATGATCCTCTCTTATAATCCTTGAATTTAAATCCTTTTTATTCTGTTACCTTATACTCAATTCTTTCGGTATCTGGTGGATTTTCGGGAAAAATCAAAGTGTTCAGATTTGAATTCTGACGATCTTTACATTCACTTATATACCACATAGAGTACTAATAATATCCCAGAAGATCAATAAATGAACCCCTTCATAGTGTGGCATGAAAAGTTTTCTTAATCAGCATAATCAGCAAAACACTATTCATAAGGGTTTCAAAAATTCCAAAAATTGGGGTTATTTCAGTCTCCCCTCCTTAAAAGGATTCCGTCCCGAAATCAGATAGAAAATGAGTAGGGATACTTTCTTAGAATTGCACTTCCTAACTCTTACATAATTTTCCCACATTATGGTTCTACCATCAAACTCTGACTAGTTTGATAACTCTTCTCCTAAGCATTTGTCCATTTTTGATCTATAACCCTTCCTGGTTGCTCTATGTAGGTTACGTCTGGTTGCATGTCTATGCGCTCATATGCCCCTATTTATCTGGCATCCGAATTACACTTCCTTAACATTGATACGTGGAACACGTTATGAACTTGCTACATGATCGGGGGTAGGGCTAGCTCATATGCTAACTTCCCAATACGTCTTAATACCATAAAGGGTCCAACAATTTATGGACTTAGCTTTTATTTCTTTCTGAACCTCATCAATCCTTTCCAAGGGAATACCTATAACAACACTAGGTCCCCTATTTCATACTCTTTGTCCTTTCGAGTCAAATCAGCATACTTCGTGTTCCCATCTTGGGCTACTACCAGCCGTCCTCTGATTAAATCTATTATATCCTTGGTCCTTTGGACCACTGCTGGTCCGAGCATCTTGCGCTCTACAACTTCATCCTAACATAAGGGGGATCGACATTATCTTCCCTCAAAGATCTCATAAGACGACATCTCGATACCTGACATACGATCTATTATCATGAGAAAACTCAACCCGCGTTAAGTGATCATTCCAAATTCTTTCAAGTCTATTGCACAGACTCTCATTATAGCTTTTAGCATTTGAGCTTTTACTTCTCAATACCCATTCTTTTCCAGTTCGTAATCACTACTACCTTCCGTTCCTAATATTATACTGGTTATATTCTTGCTCGTTAGCGTTCTATAACCTTTTAATAACCACGTCAACCTTAGTATCACGAATGTGTTTCCATTCCAAATACCACCATAACTTTACTACTCCTTTTTCAGCTGTTTCTATTTTCCAAAGTTTGATCAATCATATAGAAGTAAAGGAATTTGTTGAGAGATCACTATGATCATGAACACTTGTTCTATTGCATAGTTAGTACAGAAGGTGGCCAGCCTTTAGTACTTGACAAGCAATTAAACAACATGTGGTATCCTACTAGGCTTCTATCACACAAATAGATAGTCATTCGGCAATACCTCCCCTTCTGGAAGGGTTGTTCTTCTCAGCTTATATGAAATGAAAAGGAGAGAAAAGAACGAATTGAAGAGAATTGTATATATATATAATATACTGCCACAAAATATCTGGCTTGGAATCTACCTCTGAACTATAGAGGTTTGTCATAGGAGAACAAAACATATACGTATATATATCAACATCAAGTATTATAGCATCGTATTTTATATGCCTAAATATTTTTGCTATTCCGTCCATCATTCTATGGACCCATGCTCTTCCTCGAGCTTATACCCAATCACCTTTGAAACTCCCTCGATATCGAAAATCGAATCTGGGATCTCATTCTAGACATCATCGTTACTAGAATTCTATGCTTGCACTGCAACCTTCCTCGTATAGTAATACGACTCTCTATTGATAAGAAAGAATAAATATTCAAAAGGTAAATAATTGACCTAGTTTTTCTATCAAAGATAACTTATACGTCAACACGACACGATTAGTGGTACTCAATCTCAACATCCATTCCAATACAACTCTCACGGTTGTAATCAGCTCATTACTCACAGAATCATTGCTGCATTACTATGGTCCACCACTGACCTACTGCCGTCATTCATTTTCCTTGGAATCTTAATAGCTAACCATACGGAGTCCATACCTGTCGTATCGAATTCTTCTAAGGAGGTAACATGATCACCGCTCATGATTCATGAAGAACACTCCTGAACTTGACGCATATATGACATGAAGGAGATAAAATTTCAGAAGAGTTTCAATGAAAGCAACGATAGCAGGTTAGTACCATTATTAACCATATGTCTTTATTAGTAGACATGAAGCTCAAAGGTTCATTTAGTCCTCTCGTAACATGGTCCTGGCTTATCTCCAAGATAGGACCTTCTAAAATAGATAGCCACCTCACAGTGCTAACATGAATTAAATCTTTACCAAACTACTATTACGGTTGGGTATTGCACAGTCATCAGAGGGAATGTCAATCTTCCAAACCATAATACAACCTTCACAGCTTTAACCATCATCACTGTATTCCTTTGGCACAAGGGCCTATAATTATCCTCTTACCTTTAAGGTGTCGGCCACCTCTTTGGCCTTTCCTGATAGTAAAATTTCCTTACAGTCAATGTCATTTTAACCACCTCTAAATAAATTTTCTACCTCATTTCAATCACTGCTCATGTGAAGATGTTTTCCTTAAAATCTGATGAGTAAAAAAAAATCACCATTTTTCCATAAGTTATTGCCTCAGTCTTTAGAGGTTAATCACTGTCACAACTGACTCTCAATCATACTTAGAACATCTTTTATCTTAGGTCCTAATTGCCCTGAACAATTTCGACCTTTACTGGTTCGATCCATACTTTCTCGTGGTTTAACGCGTGCCCCACTTGGCATCATTATAATTACGTCATATTTCCTTTATCAACATTTCTATTCTTGAGAATTTTGAGTATTACCTTTCTCCTTGTAAAACCTCTAAGGTTATCCTTGAATCGTTCCTCCTGTATTCCCTAGAGACAGGGCATATCAAGATACCATTTATTAATACCAGAATCATTGTCTATATACTTCTGAAAAATTTCTCCACTGATTCCTAAAGGTTGTTATTACCTTAATCCTTTCCAATTCATACTGCCAAAACTCATACTATCCCTATTAAGGGTGAAATGCCAACCTTTATGCATTCCCCTAGGATTCGTCTCAAGTTATCGAAGTTATATCCGTAATCCCACCTTTAAAAAGGTACTTGCATCCTTCCATGGATAAATCAAGTCATATATCCCTGATAAGGGTGTCTTATTCAATCCTTCCCACCTCGATAGTATATGCCTAATTTCACAATAACATCTGTATTCAAAATGAGGTCAATCAATATGGCCTCCAAAAGATAACAACGATTATCCGCTTTTCTTGCCTAATTTGGTAATGATAACAAGGATGTTCTGGAAGATATTGGTCGTGTTCAACGTGAACTTCTTCTTAATAATTCTGTATTTACTTTTGTTGTTTATCTCAACAGTCATCTCAATGTTGGGATATCTCTCATACCTGGCGTCTCCCTTCCTGGGTATCAAGCCACCGGTCTTACACTTCACATTCTTGAAGGTCACTTCCTTCATCTAATTTTCCTAATTTCTTATTTTCTTGTCTCCTCAGTCTATCCGCGTCTCATAATTTATCCTTCGAACTATCTCAAGGTTTCCTCGGATCCTCCCAACTTACAGGGAGTAAAATATATGTATCTCTTATGCCTTCAACCATCAATTTTTAACTCATGGTGAATCACCCTCATCCTGACGATTACATACTTTTCTATTTCTATTGCTACGAGTCTTTAGGGTTTCCTCATACCCAACTCCCTTATCATTCCTCAAACTCTATTGCCTTTATATTCCTTTTTATTTTCCTTTCTCTTATCATTATTTCATGAACCAACACAACATAAGCATTGATTTCAAACATCCCGTCATTCTGGATTCGTGTCCTCAGAACGAATCTTGACAACTTTTACAACTTAGATTCATAATTCATCATACTCGTCCGCCTTTGTTTTGGCTCTAAAGCTTTTACACTATCTCCATAACCTTGGGAAGTACTTTCCTGAAAACAATTGACTGAACTTTAATCAGTTTATTGTAACCTCTGGCTCCGTGCCTTCCTTGGACTTTCACCAGCGGGTGGCCTCTCTCTTAGGAGGGTAAGTGACAAAATAGTCTTTTGTGATTCGTCAATCATTTAGAATCTCAAATGATTCCTGTATTTCCTTTAGCCAGGCTCTTTCCTCGACTGGGTCAGCTATTTCCTTGGAACTCTGAGAGCTTAGCGACTTAAAGGTCCTGAAAGAATTTCATACCACATTGTTTCCTCAAGGTGGTGGTTAGGGGTAAAAGTATAAGTTTTGTTTTAGGCAGGTCCATGGATTGCCCAATAGGAGTACCATCTTGGTTCGTCCTATCTTACTCGACTTCTGTTTCCTTAGTCTGAACATTCCTCCTCCTCCCCATAATCGGGGTCATCCTACATATTTTAAATCCTTATTTTCCACTTCATCATGTTATGGGTTCATTCTATCTTGATGGCGACCTCCCTGACTATCACGTTCAGGGTTTGCTCTAAATCTTATTCCTCAAACTAGCTTTCATCTAAGATCTCATCTTTAAGCTCTTGAACATTTAGAACCCAAATTCTGTAGGAATACCTCATTATTCCCTTATCATATTTCTCGGTATTAATCTCTTATCTATTTGTTGGCTCTCTGCCTTCATTCCTCACTTTTTCTGGCATAATCTGTTCTTTTCCAATAATTCGGGCTGTATTGCAATCTCAAACAACTTTTCGGTACCGGCTCCGGTTACCTTCACTTCTATTTCCATTTTCTCAAAATCTTTTATCAACTCTCCCAAAGACATTTTTATCTTGAGTCTCTCCTTTATACTAAGGGCATTAGCTACCATTTTGGATTTCCCTGGATGATAAAGAATCTCATAATCGTAATCCTTGATTAGCTCTAACCACCTCCTCTGGCGCATGTTGAGCTCTTTCTGCGTGAAAATGCACTAGAGCACTTATGGCTTGTGTAAATCTCACACTTCTCTCCATACAAGTAGTGCCTCCAATCTTTAGGGCAAAACTATTGCCACGAGCCCAAGCTCATGGGTGGGGATATCGAATTTTATATTCCCTTAATTTTCTTGACGCATACGCGAGTACCTTGTTGTGCTGTATAAGAGCACCCTAATTCCTTTTGCAAAGCGTCAATACAAATCACAAAATCTCCTTTTTCCATCCGGCAATGCCAACATAGGGGCAGTCACCAACCTTTGCTTCAGTTGTTAAAAGCTTTTCTCGTATTTCTCTGTCTATTCAAACTTCTCAGTCTTACGAGTAAGCCGCGTTAAAGGGGCTACTATCTTTACAAACTTGAACGAACCTCCGGTAGTGACCGGCCAATCCTACCTATGGTAGTTTCCCTAACCATGGTCATCAATTCCTCAATGGTCCTTTATTCATTCTTGTTAGGATCCTCCACGAGATCCTCCTCAGCAACAATCCCATCTAGGACAACATCCTCAACCACTACATCCTCAATATGAACATCATCCGGTCCTGCGTTAGGACGCTCTATTGGATCCACAATCTGATCTCCAATAACTAATAAAACATCATCGCGTTGTTGCTCCTCAACCTCAGGGTTCGGAGTCCCGCTACCATCTACGATAACGAACTACGCTTCTATCACGATATTTATAAGGGTTTTAACTGTCAGTACTACGTTAGGTAGCCCGACTATGAACTTGGCAAGAGTTCTTATTATCTTAGTGAACTTATTATTTTAACGTCATATCATCTCTGAGGTTTATAACGCTTGGCTCTGATACCATTTCTGTAACACCCCCAAATTCGGGGTCGGGGATTCGGGTTGTCACGAGTTCCATTTCCCTTAATAACACCCAATCTTAATAAACAATCAACTAATCTGTACTGTGACCCCACAATAAACACACACACCACAAGTTATAGTCTCAGAGATGAATATCCAAAAAATAACACAAGTCATTTTATTCCACATAATAAGCCATTACACCTCAAGAAGGTTCTGAATAAATTTACATTTCTTTGCCATTATTAAAATTCATATTATACATAAGTCTGGTTCATCAATAGTTGAAAACCTAGCCTATTGGTAGCTCATACCTCAGCTACGGCGGCATCAATGCTTCCAGAAAACTGCGGAACATTTTCTAACCGCTTGCGAATTGGAAGCTTGGTCTTGTTCATCTTTTCTATCTGTTGTTGTGTGATGAAAGAAGAAAGCAAGGGTGAGCAACAAGCCCACCAAAATAATATGTATAATGATTTATAATATATGAGCATTCTCATAGTACTCATTAAAGTCTTGGTCAAGAGGAAATGAACCTAGCTGATATCTTAACGCGACCAAGTCACAAAATATTCAGTATATATACATATATACTTTTGACAATCTTTGAAATCCTCTGACATGTATAATATACACAGAGTTCCAGTTTATAACTGTATAAAAATATCGTTGCAAGGTGATCTCATATATCTAACCTTGTCTCAACGTTTTTCTGAAAATCTTTGTCATGCATAAGATAATCATTTAGTAGATATAAGTTTAAAAGATGAAGTTACAAGATACTCCAATATACTTATATCTTTTCCGAATACTACTTGAACTACCACCGTTCATGTTATAATTAGTTCATCCCATAGGCTAAGCTACAAGACAAAACTTGTATAGAATCAATCTTTAAAATATCATCAAAATAAAATGAAGTTACGAGATACTTCATTTGATGCAAACATCATTTTGAAAGCTTGACCCTGCCAACACTCAACAATCGCCCAACCGTAGCCTTCCTATCGAAGTGCTCTGGGTAGTGTTGCAGAAATATCCAATTGGATGATGAACTCATTACGGGAGTTTTGTCACGCCAGGAAGACCACTTACGATGATCAGTCGCAGTAGTACAACCCCACCATTTTCTACATGTAGATGAGAACCTGTCGGATTTACTTGTCAACCGAACACTGGACTCCTAAGGAATGGACCATCTTAGCGGAACTTCCGGGACATTTGGGCCAATATAATAAGGCTGGGCCGGCGCCACTCGACCACTTACGCCACTCCTAGTTCAGATGAAATCCATGACTCTGAAACGTAAAGCTCGTTCCCCTTTTCCCCAAGTAGAAACTTGTTGATACGACTCCACCAAGAAGACGTATCTAGTTGGAAATGAGAACTCACCGATATTTCCCAGGCGATGCCTGTTAATGGATTAACTTGTTCCAAGAAGTTTACTTCCTGAGTGTTGGGTAAGTAATCAAAAATTCTTTTATCAAAATAGCAACCTTGTTGCGAATATACAATACACCACAAAGCCGGATCCCTCAGGTTTTGAGCGAGTATTTAAATCCCCTTCGAAAGGAGGATCTTAAATATAAAAATTGAGTTTTGGGATCCGCTCTAACTTTTAAAAATCATTTTGAAGACTCGAAAACACTTTAAAGAGTGTTTGGAGTAATGCTGATTTAATGAAATAAATCAGTCCCAATATATTAGAAAATATCTGAATATTATTATTTAAATAATATTCTCATAAAGAATAATCTTTATAAAAATAATTGAAGTAGAAGTTTTAAAACTTATACTTGCAATGAATAATAAATAACCAAAGATATACTTATACGAAAGTACGATCTTTATTTGAATAATCAAAAGTGAGTTTGATTATCGACACATTATTCCTTAATAAAATAAAGAATAATAATTTGTAATTAATCGGAGTCATAAGTCCTCGAATGAATATTCAAAATAATATTCATTAATAAAATAAACGGGGTCATAAGACCTCGAATGAATATTCAAAATAATATTCATTAATAAAATAAAGCGGAGTCATAAGTCCTCGAATGAATATTCAAAATAATATTCATTAATAAAATAAACGGGGTCATAAGCCCTCGAATTAATATTCAAAATAATATTCATTAATAAAATAAAGTTATCGAATAAACCTTATTTGATTCATAGTTTTAAAAACTATTCATATATATATATATATTATACTCCGGAGCATCGACTCCCGATTTTAGAAAAATGTTCACCTTTGGGTCCCCTATACTAAGGGTATATGCAAATACCGCTTATCTCTAAGATAGGTATTATCAACTATATCAACAGATATATGTATCAAGATTATGAAATAGGCATGCATATATACCATATCACATGCTACAATATATCGCAAGAATTTGCTAATTTAACCATCATGCATCTATCACAAGATAATGCATATACATATGTATACATCACAACAACAGTATAACGGGTAGAAAACTTGCCTGAGCGACTGGGGGTTACAAATAGCTTGGGACGAGTCTGGTAATCTATAAACAATATATAAGTTGGAATTAAACCCAAGTCACTTATCAATCTATACTTTAACCAATTTAGACTCTAACGCTCGCTTTGCGCTTACTGATTCTCTTAAGTCGCTCGAGTACCCTTGGCCCCACCATTTTTAATAAATTAACCATTACGAATTTTAAGGCGATTCTTTTGCAAGTGCCTTACCAACTGCCTAACACACTTTACATAAATGTTTCATACTCCAATTAGTCCTTTTAGGTCTTTAACCTATGTTTCAAAGTAAGGCGAGGGGTAATGATTCGTTCGCGAAACGCCGTTACTTAAAACGGTCGTTTCTCCTAAACCGTTCATCGGATTCAAACGAACTACATATCAAAACGAAGCTCGTAACATGAAATATCTAATCATGGCAAAGGTCAAAACCTATCCGTGAGTTCACGGGTCCTAATGTTAAGAACAAAAACAGCCTAAAGTAAATTGGACATTACGACGGCTATGTTTACGCGATTTCCCAAATTTAAACCACTCCAAATCATCTCACAATCAATATCCCAACCAAAACTCCATTCATGTTACATCATAACAGCCCCAACAACTTCACATTATCAATTTATATTATTCTTAAACATGAATTTAAACTACACTTAAGTTCATTAATCAACAATCCAAGAACTACCACTCCAAAAACTTTACAAAACCAACTAATCTCTACATTCACAACAAGCAAGCCTCTCATGAATTATAACAACAAAACTAAACCTAATTACTCAAATAAAGTTAGGGTTTAGAGGGGTTATACCTTCCTTGAAGAGTGGAGAATCAATAAGAAAGCTTTAATTAACCACTAGTTATCTTTACTAAGCTTGAATCTTGAAGAAAACATAAGAAAACACAAAGTTAGTTCTTGAAAACACTATTCACCAAGAACTTTGATGAATTGATTATCTATGTAAATCATGGAATCTTGAGCTTTAACTTATGGCTCATCTAAGTTATGAATTATGGAAGCTAAAGAAATAAACCTCTTGATTTTTGAAGGTGTGTAGCTAGGATTTTGAAATTTCTTCCTTGGTTTAAGAAGAAAAAGCCGAGAGATTTTGCTCTTGAAGAAGAGAAGTCAACTTCTAATTTGATGAAATGAATTGTTTTGGCTTGATTGATTGCTTTTGATTTGTTTTGTTACCTTTTTACCATGGTAATTTTTGTGTGGTTCTAATTCAACCAACAACACACTTGCTTGGTCATGCTTATGTCACCCTCCCTCCTTTGTCCTCTTCTTATTGGTTTGATGACATCATCCTCACTAATCCCTTTGATTAGCTTTTAATTATTTGGCTAATGACCGCTGATCTGTTATACGGTTCGCTTAACTTTCGTTTTCGTTTATCGTTTGAGGGATCATACACGGGATCTTATTACTTAGGTTCCCTTAACCTTTCTCAATACATTATATTCCTTTTATGATCCTCTCTTATAATCCTTGAATTTAAATCCTTTTTATTCTGTTACCTTATACTCAATTCTTTCGGTATCTGGTGGATTTTCGGGAAAAATGAAAGTGTTCAGATTTGAATTCTGACGATCTTTACATTCACTTATATACCACATAGAGTACTAATAATATCCCAGAAGATCAATAAAAGAACCCCTTCATAGTGTGGCATGAAAAGTTTTCTTAATCAGCAAAACACTATTCATAAGGGTTTCAAAAATTCAAAAAATTGGGGTTATTAAAGCTTCCTCCAATTTTCGCACTCTTTCTTCAAGAATTGCCATTTTGCCTGAGCACCTAGGACGTGCAATCTGAGAACTAGCCTGCTACTGATTCTCCTAAAAACAGTATAACTACTTCAGTCTTATAAACATATAAATACAACTAAATTTTTTTTGTTAAATATTATTTAGAAAACTATATTTATCAGAAGGCTAGATCTTACCTCATCACTAGGCCTATTTTCGGAACTGGAACCCTATTTTGGTTCTTTTTCAGAATGAGGAGTGTGGGATCATTTGGATCTGCAAGGAATTATCTCTAAATCCTTCCTTTACTGCTGGAGGCATACTGGCTAAATGATACTGTTGGAGGCACTGGAGGCACACTGGCTAAATGATATTTGAGTCTTGTAATGCCGGACAACGGGTGTGAGCAATAGTTGCACACTGCATAGGTTCTAGTGCCCTTATCTTGCTTTGTGCCATGATCCCAAGCATGGTCCACTTCTCTTTTGTTCACTGTGCCATAAATATTATAATTTTAGCATATATTCTACTAGCTTATCAAAATTTTTAAGATTTGCATCCATTAAAGAATGAAAGAAATATTTAAATTAAATATACATGCTTGTTTGTCTTTTCTTTAAGATAACTTTTGAAAAATAAA
The DNA here is from genome assembly GCF_009905375.1 of Apium graveolens. NCBI lineage: Eukaryota > Viridiplantae > Streptophyta > Magnoliopsida > Apiales > Apiaceae > Apium > Apium graveolens. Next base: position 57,860 of record NW_027421332.1, read on the forward strand.
TTTTTGATGACACATATTGTCCATAAATATTTTTAAAAATCAAACAAACAAATAAAAGTAAAATAATACATCCACTAGTAACTAAAATTGATTTTTTTCAATAATTATAGTTTATGAACTTGATATCAATAGAATTGTATTGATAACTAATAATTACAATATAATATATTTTACAAAAAAAGAAAAGAAAATTAATTTACTTATTTCTCTCCCAATAATGTTAGAATTATTTGTTACAGTATACCCCTAAAATAACTTTCAATTGAAATGGATAATTTTATAAGACGAAGTGAACATATAAAGTTGAAGTGTATTTATCAAAAAAGAATACATGTGCAAATTCATATTGATTAAAAAATATTATTGTAGAAGTCAAGTTTTTGTAAATTATTAAAAAAATTGTAAATTTGGACACATAAATAAATTAAATATATATATTTATATCTGAAAATTCAATCAATTTTTATTTTATGATCAAGTAATAATAATTTATTATAGACAATAATTGAAAATGAAGCAAAGTTCTTGATAGTGATATTTTAATGATGCAATGATATATAATTGATATCGAAAATGATCTAGAGTCATGAATGCATTAAAAATAATATAAATGATATGATAGATGCAATGATGAATAAAATCAGATATGAACTATAAATTGATGTAAGGATTTTAACTTACATGTTGATGGTGATGCTGGAAATTGATGGATCCCATTAAAAAATTAATTGATTAGTATAATTGAGATGTAAAATTAATTTAGATATTAGTTTTGGAATAATTGATGAAGAAATGTAGATAAAATTAGGACACATAAATGTTTATGAGGGCGAATACCTTACCCTTCAAACACAGAAATGTTTGTAAAAAAATCAAATTCGTATTTGTCAAAATTTGAACTTCTATACTTCTGACTTACAAAGAAAATCATTTACCAACATATGTGTACATAAAACTTTACGTCCGAACCCGGTTTAAGTCACGAGATCCAGTTAATATGTTGTCTCCAATAAACGTTATCTAATATCATGTCACCCGTGAGATTTAAAGCTGCCATATCCGAACTCAATTGATCATGCCACGTCCTACGCGGTCTACCTCTCTTTCTCTTTCCCCCAATCAAAATATTTTCAACCATTATTTTCTTGGAAATAGATTCAACACCCATGCATCTTCTAAAAGTATTATTCTGATTATAATTCGCCATTGTGCAACCACAAATCTATCGCAACATATGCATTTCTGCAGTCTCCAATTTATATCCTTCGGCTTTCTTCTATGGCCAATACTCAGAACCATACATCAATGTCGGTCTAACTGTCAATCTATAAAATTTATCTTTCAACTTCCCAAGTACGCTTTTATCACATAAAAATCCAATAGCAGCCTTCCATCTAATCCAACCTGCCTTAATACGATGTGTAACATTAGCAAGAATATCACCGTTGCTCTTGATGATAAAGTCCATATACTTAAAACTATCAGTTTGTGAAACACGGAGATTTACAATGTAAATGGCAATATCCATCTCTTAATTTTTTTCGCTGGAATTATCAAAAATATACTATGTCTTTAAACAACTCAAACGCAATCTGTGAGCCTCCAATGATGCACGCCACCGTTCTAAACTTGTATTAACCTCGGCCTTAGATTCCGTAACTAATACAATATCTTTCGCAAGCAAAATACACCAAGTAACATGAGCTTAGATGGTACGAGTAATCACATCCAAAATAATAATGAAAAGCAAGGGGTTTAATACCGAATACTGATGAAGGCCCACCTCAACTGAAAAATATTGAGTAACTCTTAACGACGTCTGAACACACGTCGTTATCGCTGAATACATTTCCTGAATAACATCTTCATACCCGGCGGAACCCCTTGAGCCTCTAATATCTCCAAATTATTGCATGTGGGACACTATCATAAGCCTTTTCAATATCTATAAACACCGTATAAATATTTTTATGACGCTCCCGATATTTCTTCAGGAGGCAACGAACAAGATATATCGTATCAATCGTTGACTTGCCAGGCATAAAACCATATTGATTGGCGGAAATATAAACGATTCCCCTAAACCTACACTAAATAACTCATTCTCAGAATTTTATTCTATAACTAAGTAACTTAATACCACAATATTTACTGCAATGTTGGGCATCACCTTTATTCTTATTGACTCAACCGCCACTCACTAGCCACCTTGGTTGTCCAAAAATATAATGTTAAAGAGATTCATCAATTAATTTATACCATTTTCTTCCAAAATTTGTCAAAACTCAGTTAAAATCTCATCTAAACCTATTGTCTTATCCTTAAACTGTTAGATATATTTGATAATGTCATGTGTAATATGATTTGTGTTTAGTTTTTAGATCTTACCTTACAGGACAAATCAATGTTTAACTGGAAATCAACACTTATACTGAAGATAGAACTTAAGATATCAGAACTTAAGTTATCAGAACTTAAGGTTCAGAAGATATTTATCAGGAGATAATATCAGGACTTAAGATGACTTTCAAATAAGGCAGGCGGCTGATTGAAAGGAAAGAAGATCGAGACTAAGACAGAAAGAATTGTGCATGAAGAAGGAATTATATGAAGAATAGAATACTTGGAAGAAAAGATAACTGGTTGATATATTTTAGGAAGCAGAATTATACTCCATATCAATTAGAAGATTATCTTGTAACTGTGTAGTATATAAACACAGGCATAGAGTTTACACTATAAGTGTTACGATTATCGAAGTTATTATTCTTTGTAACTCTAGCAGTTCTCGTGATAATTTGTTCATCACTGAGAGAGGACAGTTCCATAATGTAACAGAGTTTATTGTGTTGAATAAAATCTGTTTTCTATTACTTGAGTTCTAATATTCGATTTGATTGTGCTAAACACTGTATTCAACCCCCTTCTACAGTGTGTGTGACCTAACAAGTGGTATCAGAGCCTTCTGTTAACACACAAATAATTAACGATCCAAAACCAATCATGTCTGAAGAAGAAACTCCAACCAAGCCCACCAAAACTGAAGAACCTCCAAAAACCATAACTCATAGTCGATATGAGACTATAAGAGTTCCAATGTTGAAACCTTTTTAGTATTCCATATGGAAAGTGAAGATGGCTATGTTTCTGGAAGCTACAGATCCAGAATATCTCGACAAGATTTATGAAGGGCCACATATGCCAACCAAACTCTCTGTGGAAGTTGCAGGTCAGCCAGCAAAGTCTGTACCAAAGGGGAAAAGTGATTACACTGCTGAAGATATCTCATCAATTGCAAAGGATGCAAAGGTAAGACACTTGCTGAATAGTGCCATTGATAATGTCATGTCAAACAGGGTAATTAACTGCAAGACTGCAAAAGAGATATGAGATGCTTTGGAAACAAGGTGTCAGGGAACTTATTCAATCAAGAAGAACAGGAAGACGATACTCACTCAAGAGTATGAGCACTTTGACTCAAAGCCTGATGAGTCATTAACTGATTTATATGACAGATTTTTCAAAGTCTTGAATGATTTGTCACTAGTTGACAAAGAGTATAAAATTGAAGATTTAAATCTTAAATTCCTGTTAGCTCTTCCTGAAAGATGGGATTTGAAGGCCACAATAATAAGAGACAACTATAATCTTGATGAAACAACTCTTGATGAAATTTATGTGATGCTCAAGACTCATGAACTTGAGATGGAACAAAGAAGCAAGAGGAATGGAAGAAAGTCAAGAACAGTTGCCTTTGTAGATGAGGAGGAAAGTCCCAAAGAAGATGCCTCAAGGAAAGGCAACGGAAAGGCTCTCATCACAAAGTCTGATACTGAGTCATCAAGTTCTGATAGTGATGATGACTCAGAAACTAAAAGTATACCTGAGATCGACCCTGATGAGGAGATGATGAAGCTGTGTGCTCTTATGGTGAAAGGGATCACAAAGATTGCGTACAGAAATTCAGGAGAGGAAAGAAGTTTTACAGGAAAGATGCAAGTTCTGAAAAGAAAGGTTTCAGAAAATCTGAAGGCAAAGGAGAAAGTCTGACAAAGAAGATTACTCAAATGTTAAATGCTACAACTGTGGTGAGAAATACCACATATCTCCAGATTGCAGAAAAGGGAAGAGTGACAAAGGCAAGGCTCTTGTCATAAAGAAGAAAAGCTGGTCAGATGCTTCAGATTCTGAGGATGAGGAAAACTATGCCTTGATGGCAAATGCTGATAGCAGTTCTAATACTGCTGACTTAAAGGTACCTTAGACTACTTATGCCTTTCATACTAATGATATTACTGAGTTAAGAAGATATCTTAAGACCATGTTTATTAATTATAAATATCAAACTTTAACATGTGAAAAATTAACTTCTGAAAATCTTGCTTATAAAAAGAGGAATGATTATTTAGAAAAGGAGTTAGTCATGTTCCATCAAACTCGGAAAGATAGAGATGATGCCATTTATGTTAGGGATGAAGTGTAAGAAATGAATGAATCTCTAAAAACTGAGTTAGAAAAGGAAAAAGAGATTATCAGGACTTGGACTAACTCTGGTAAAGCAACTCAGGATATTCTTAGTAGTGGAAACTGGAAAGAGGGCTTAGGTTATGGAGATGACAAGAACAATAAGGGAACTGTAGAAACTGAGCCTAAAATTGTTAAACAAAAACCAAAGGTAAATCCTGTTAAGTTTATAACTGCAAAGTCTGATATTGAGAAATCAGAAGTTAAGGAGATAGTAACTTCTGACAAACCTAAACAGGATAAGCCAACTGAAGTTAAGATAGGCTTAATGACTAAGAAGCAGCTTAAGCATAAGCTGAAAGATGTTAAGAATGCAAACAAGGTAAAGCCACCTAGGAAAATAAGAATGGAAAGGAAGGTGTGAAAAAAGTAACAATTATAAGCCTGTTCCTAATGCTCCTAGAAAAACATGTCATAACTGTGGAAATTCTAACCATCTGGCTTCTTTCTGCAGGAAGAATAAGAATATAAACTTCTTACCTTCAAAATCAAGAGTTAAGAGTCAGTCTGTTAGATATAGGCCACAAAATCCTTGTTTTCATTATGGTAGTTTATGGAATTCCATATATACTTGTAAGGAATATCATAGTGTGTACTATGATTATTATCAAATAAAACCTTCTGTAAAGAAAGTTAGCATTATTCCTTCTAGTATAAGTTCTGATGCAAAGTCTGATATTACAAATTCTGATAATAAAACTGTTAACATAAACTCTGATGCTAAATCCACTGCAAATGTTAACAAATTTAAAAAGGCCAAAGGATCCAAGCAAGTCTGGGTCCTTAAAACTAATCATTAGCATTCTTTGTGATTGCAGGGCAACAGGAAGAACATCCTAGTTCTGGATAGTGGATGTTCAGGACATATGACTGGAAATAAAGCCCTGCTATCAGACTTTGTGGACAAAGCTGGCCCAGGTGTTTATTATGGAGATGGCAACATTGGAAAAACTCTGGGATATGGAAATATTAATCTTGGAAATGTCATCATTGAAGAAGTAGCTCTGATCTCAGGACTTAAACACAATCTGCTGAGTGTGAGTTAAATTTGTGACAGAGGTTATCATGTGGATTTCTTTGAAGAATATTATGAAGTTGTAAGCAAATCTACAGGCAAAGTTGTTCTGAAAGGATACAGGCATGGTAACATTTATGAAGCCAAGCTTTTAACAAGTACTGATGGTTCTGTAATTTGTCTGTTGAGTAGAGCATCAATTGAAGAAAGCTGGGATTGGCACAAAAAACTCTCTCATTTAAATTTTAATAATATAAATGAACTAGTCAAGAAAGATCTTGTGAGAGGACTGCCAAAATCAGTATTTGCTCCTGATGGCCTTTGTGATTCATGTCAGAAGTCAAAACAAAGAAAATCTTCATTCAAGAGCAAGACTGAATCATCAATTCTTGGTACCCTTCTCTTGCTTTGTGCCATGATCCCAAGCATAGTCCACTTCTCTGTTGTGCCATAGATATTATAATTTTAGCATATATTCTACTAGCTTATCAAATTCTTAAGATTTTGTATCCATTAAAGAATAAAAGAAATATTTAAATTAAATATACATGCTTGTTCTATTTTTTCTTTAAAGTAACTTTTGAAAAATAAATTTTTAATGACACATATTGTCCACAAATATTTTTAAAAAATCAAACAATGTTACTTCAAAGTCTCTGGTATGAGATGGTACCCAAACTATGAATTTAGGACAGTGAAATGTTTGATGCGGCCAGTAAGCAACTTGTATGTTACCCTCGAGAATGTTTTTATATTTATATGAGTCACCTTGACTAATTAGATTAGAGATTGAATATTATAATATAACTATAATATGACTATTTTAGCCTCCCAATTTTATTTTAAATTACATGAAAATATTATTTTTATTTATTCTATTTTTCTATTGTTTAAATATAAGTGATAATTTTTTATTATATAAATTAGTTCATTTATTTAATAATCAACTGTTATTTATATTTCCTTAAACTAGGAAAAATTGTATATAGAAAATATCAACAAGTAATAAAAAGTAAGAATTAATCAAAAAGTTTAACATTGTACAAACAATTATTTATGAATTAATGAAAAAAAAGCGGGCGTAGAAAAGAATTTTTAATAACTTTTAATTACTTTTAAATTTATGGTTAAATTTCGTTGTTGAACAAAAACCATTATCTTATATTTTATTAAAATCTCTTAAATTTCACTGAATTACTAAGATAAAGGTACATATAACCAAATTCATGATATAAGAAAAAAATTATTCTTTTAATATTACTAAAAAACAAGGAACCCATTTAAATATATCGTTTATTATCGTAGATATACATTACGATATTTTAGAAATAAATATTATTTAACATATTTGATAGTTGAATAATAAAATAAAATAAATAAATGGTTAATGTAAAATAGTATACAAAGACATATTAGAGGCATATATAAGTTGAATACTATTATTTTTTATTTTTTTATTTCAATTTTCGAATTTATATTATAATTTATATTATATGAAAATTTTGAGTTTATTAGTTTCATTATTAAACTTAATAATAATTTCAATTATATAATCATACAATAAAAGAGTATCAAGTTATGAAAATCAAAATTTCATTCAATAATATGTAAACAGATCACAATTTTTGCAATGAGAATAAATAAATAAATATATATATATACATATTTATCGATAATTTGTAGAAAGTAAAATTAAATTGTTACTGTAAAGTTTGCAACAGATTTTACATGATATAATTTGTTGTGCAAGACATTCCTGTACCTCAACAAGGCTAAGTCAAATTGATAACCCTAAGTAAGTTCTATTGTTATCTTAGTTTGTATTTGTACTTGTAACATTTTAAAGTCTGTAAAAATGCAAAGGAGCATACTGGAGTCTTTTTTCTTAAACAGTATCAAGCCTAAAGATTATATCTGGGAGAAGATCAAGAATATCATGCCTCAGAAGAATTTTGAAGAAGTTTAGAGTTGAATAAATCTGTTTGGATAAAAATACTCTAAGTCAAGATCTCTAAAAGTCACAGATTTAGTGTTATACATAAGTCACTCGAGAACTCCAAATGACTTATCGAGAAGTCAGGAAAGCTACTAGAGAACTCAGAGAGATATCAACAAGCCAATTGAAGACATGAAGTTTGGAGATATCGACAAGTGATTTCCTCACTAGAGAGCTCAGAGTTATCGACAAACCAACATTCATTAAAGAACTCTGAGTTATCGATAAGTCAAAGTCCACTAGAGAACTCAGAGATATCGATAAGTCAAAATTCACTAGAGAACTCTAAGTTATCGACAAGTCAAAATGAAGACATGAAGCTGAGAGACCTCGACAAGCCTAAGTCTCTTATAGAGAACTCAAAGACCTCTACAAGTCAAATTCACTATGGAGTATTAGAGATCTCGATAAGTCAATATACTTATCGAGATGTCAAGATCTCTATATGTCTAACTGAAGATCTCGAGGTAAATTCTCAAAGTACAAATTATAGACCAATTCAATATCCAAGATCTACAATCAACAAACAATCCAACCAGCCGGATTGACAAGTCTACAAAAGCAGGTTGAAGGATGTACAAGATCAGTGGTGAAGATTAACTGACAAAGGAAGATCAAAGTAAACACAGGATGCTAAAGATATGTTAAGCCAGAAATAGAAGATTCACTTGTCCTAAATTAGAAATGACAAGTGACAGTTTACTAAAGGTTAATGGCATGTCTTATTGTACAATGTGTAAACCAGCAGTTAACTGAATTATAAAGTTAATACCGGTCCTTTGTTAGCAGTAACAATTTAGATAGAAAATCTTGTAACAGTCTCAAGGAAATATTTTCAACCCTTATTTTCTTGGAAATAGATTCAACATCCATGACTCTTATAAAAGTATTATTCTGAATATAATTCTCCATTGTGCAACCATAAATTTATCGTAACATACGTAATTCTGCAGTCTCCAACTTACGTCCTTCGGATTTCTTCAATGGCCAACACTCGAAACCATACATCAATGTCGGTCTAACTGTCAATCTATAAAATTTATCTTTCAACTTCACAAGTAAGCTCTTATCACATAAAATGCAATAACAGCCTTCCATTTAATCCAACTTGCCTTAATACGATGTGTAACATCAGCAAGAATATCACCGTTGCTCTTGATGATAAAGCCCATATACTTAAAACTATCAGTTTGTGGAACACGGTCATCTAGAATGCAAATGGCAACATCCATCTCTTGATTCTTTTCACTGAAATTATCCCAAATATACTTTGTCTTAGGAACAACTCAAACGTAATCCGTGAGCCTCTAATGATGCACTCCACCATTCTAAACTTGTATTAACCTCAACTTTAAATTCCATAACTAATACAATATCTTCCGCAAGCAATATACACCAAGGAACATGAGCTTGGATGGTACTAGTAATCACATCTAAAATAATAATGAAAAGCAAGGGGTTTAATACCGACCACTGATGAAGGCCCACCTCAACTGAAAAATATTAAGTATCTCTTAACGATGTCTGAACAAACGTCATTCTCGCTGAATACATATCCTGAATAACATCTCCATACCCAGGCGGAACCCCTTGAGCCTCTAAATATCTCTAATTATTGCACGTGAGACACTATCATAAGCCTTTTCAAGATCTATAAACACCATATAAATATTTTTATGATGCTTCTGATATTTCTTCATGAGGCAACGAACAAGATATATCGCATCGTTGACCTGCCAGGCATAAAACCATATTGATTGGTAGAAATATAAACGATTCCCCTAAACCTGCACTAAATAACTCGTTCTTAGAATTTCATTGTATAACTAAGTAACTTAATACCACAATAGTTACTACAATATTGAGCATCACCTTTATTCTTACAGACTCAACCGCCAATCACTAGCCACCTCGGTTGTCCGAAATATAACATTAAAGAGATTCATCAACTAATTCATACCATTTTCTTCCAGACATTGTCAAAATTCAGTTGAAATCTCATCTAAATCTATTGTATTACCCTTAACCATCAATTATTTCCTAACAATATAACAACATAATTACAGAAATGGGGTTGAATGGAACTCTTGTTACTTTCTACTTTTTTGAAAATAATATACAACCGTGTTTGTGAATATGCAAGAATGCAAATAAGACTTTAAAAATATTCAACTAACACAAAGTAAATAAACACAAGTTTAAATTTTTTTGATGGATTTGTCATTCGACCAGAGATGAATATATTGAAGAAATCTCTGTGATGCAAAATGGACACAGATGCTTACAATGTTTCTTACAACTTAAAACTTAAGAGTACTAAAGATACAGATTGCTTGTTCTTATTGTTGTTCTAGTTAAGTTCTAAGATACTTCATACACTTGGTTTATTTATTCACCAAGTTTACATGTTAATAAGACAAAAATAATATTTCCATCAGTTAGTTCCAAGCATATCTTCTTCATTTTTTTTGTCGAATGCAATCCAACTTAGATACAACATCTTTGAACGAGCTTGTTTTGCATGGAAATGGAAATGCTTCATTTTCTTCTAACACCTGCAATGAGGCTGCCACATTCCCTCTGTGCACTATCAACTCATGTGACTCTGTCAGCTTCTGTCAAGTCACTATCAACTGCTCTCTTTGTTGATTATCTATTGAAGCTTCATAGGTGTTATCTGTTGACACTATGTTAGTATCATCCGTTGAAGTTTTCTTGATAACATCCGTTGACAATTTTAATATCCATTGAAGGCTTCTTGACTAGCTTATTCGTTGAGGGCATATGAGTTATCCGTTGAAACTTTTAGAGTCATCCGTTGAAGCTTGTAGATTGGGAGTTGAAGATGTTTCCTTAGCAGTTGATATTCTTTCACTTATACAAAATTACAAAGTATTTTATATTTACAATTAGCCCACCTATTTTGTATATCTTTCTAGTTATCAACACGACTTAAAAAAACTAACACTCCCAAATCCCTTAGCTATTATAGTGTACAGAATGTGCTATATACTTATTTAAATAAGCTACTCCTTTAACAGATAGATAACTGTGGTTATCCGTTGAAGGCTACAAAAGACACTTAATAAATCTACTTAAGGTGTTTTGGTATCATCAAGACTACAACATATTTCTTACAATCTCTCCAAATTTATGTCCAATGGAACTATAGGCATAAATTTAGGTTGACTTGATGCTAACAAAACATCCTATTAAGATAATACAAAAAAAGTAGAAAAATTTCAAAGTGCTGCATTAAAATGAAATGTACAAAAAAGGTTAAAGAAGGTTTACATGTCATTATCAAGGTGCTTCTCTAGACTGAGCAAATCATTTTCTTTTCCTTGATTCCTTTGTTTTCTTCCCCAATTTCTCATTATTTTTCTCAATTTGCAGTTGGAGTTGTCTGTAGAATTCAGCTTCATTTATTCATTGATATCCAGCACCTCTTGCATCTCTTTGAGAGTTTCATTATTAGAAACTTTAAGCTAGTTTTCAAGTCTGAAAAATCTTCTCACATACTTCTCATCTCTAAACTGCATAATTCAGTAGGGTTTCATGTGCCCCAATATTTAGAATAGTTAGTACCCTTGGTAATGCACTAGGATCTCTCCATCTTTATCTGATTGAACTTATTTTCTTGAGTATTTCTGATTTAACAACCTTTGAGAATCCAAAATCTTTTTTTATTGCATAAAATACCTTGACTAAGACATTGTAGCTTGCATTGAGAATCCTGTAGAAAGGCCATATTATCTCATGACCACCCTTATATCTGAACACCAATCTCTCTGGAAGTCTGTAAGTAGCATCAATTCCTCTCACTTCTTTCAGTTCATCCAGATAGAGTTCAATGTCAGAAAATTCTTTGATGTCACAGATGTAGAGTTGATCATCCTTGTTGACAGTAGGCTTTGGTTTTGAGATGGATTTGGTTGGAGGTAGGGTTGGCTTGATCTTCCTTCTTGAGGATCTCTTCTTTATTGACAGTGGCATGTTTAGATCTGGAATTGGTAAACTCTCCCAATATGTAGGTTCATCCTTTGACACTATAAGTTCACCATGAAAGTTTACCTCAGGATTGACCTTGATTTCAGATGTTTCCATAGTGGGCACAGTTGGTTGACTTGTAGAAATTGATTGAGATGGTTCACTTTCCTTTTCTTCTAAAATTCTAATTACCCATCTCCCTAGTCTTATCTTTATTCTTTTACATGTTTTTTACTCAGGCTTTTTTTTCTTTTTTTTCTTCAACATCCAATTTCTTCTCAGTTGTAGTAGCAAGCTTTTAAATTTTCTTTTAAGCTTCCTTAGCAACCTGCTTTTTCTTTAGCTGTGACCTTAACCTCAAAGCTTCTCACTCCCTTACTTCTTCAAACCTTGGATGTCCACTCATTACATAAATCATCTCTCTATATTTGTAAATTCTTGCGATTCTGTCTCTCAAAGTTACATCCTTGGTTGTCTTGTAGCTAGCAATTATTTTGACCATGCGTTTCTACTCATCAGGCCTTGTAGGTGAATGATCAAGCTGCATTGGATGTTTGCTTGTGAATCTAAAAGTTGATGGTTTTGGATTGAGCACCACAACAGGCTTAACTTCATCTACAAGTGATGTCCCTCCCTTGTCACCTTTCCCAGCTTCATTTCTGCTACAGTAAGAGGCTTCAACCGTGTGAAGTGCTTCACAGATCATGATTATTGTGCAGTTGAGCCAAATACTTGAGCTAATCTTGCATCTATCTTTTCTTTCCTCTCTTTGAGCTTTAACTCAGCTGCAGCTAGATTGATGAGATCTATGTTGTCCAACTCCCCTTTGACCGATGGCTTTGGCATAGTAACAGATGGAACTATTACTTTAGTGGCTTGAACATGCACATCCTTCTCCCATTACCACATAAATGGTCTTTACCAACATCCAAAAATGGTGTTTCCATAAAAAATGTTGCCTTATGTGGCATGAAATCGGAAATATTTATATATGGCAACATCATAATTAAATGGTACTATAATTGTTGCCTTAAATTTGCTATGCCAACATCTATACTGGTGTTGCTTTAGATCGGTGAAAAAATTAAAAAAAAATGGGGGAAAAAATCCCGCTCAAGTAAAATAGAAGCCCAGCCCGCTCAAGTAAACAGAAAGCCTATACTTTTTTTAATTAAAATATAAACACACTCCTCTCCGCCCCAACACAATATATTTAGTCTATTCATCTGCTCTTCGCCGCCACTCATGGCCGCCCCTCATCTCTTTTCAAAGCTCAGTCACAAGTTCATCTGCTCGGCTATTTTTCAAAGCTTCTCAGTCCTTTCTTTCTATTCAAAGATCTAAATAAAGGTACACCCAGATTATAATATATTAAAATGTGAGTCAGAAACCCTAATTTTTGGGTTCTTCAATATTTATTTACAAGCCCTTTTGGGGGGGTTTGAATTTGCTCCCGAACCCTAATTAGGGGGGGTAGAATTTGTGTAAAAATCCTGATTTTGGGTGGTTTTAATTTGTCAAATTTGGGCTTATCAATTTTAGAAGATTCCATATGTCTAGTATTTTTATTATTAGTGTTCTCAAGCAATAGTAAACTCTGGTAAAGGTGATGCAATTAGTCAGATCTAGTCTTTTTCTCTGTTTCAAGGGTGAGCAACAAGCCCACCAAAATAATATGTATAATGATTTATAATATATGAGCATTCTCATAGTACTCATGAAAGTCTTGGTCAAGAGGAAATGAACCAAGCTGATATCTTAACGCGACCAAGTCGCAAAATATTCAGTATATATACATATATACTTTTCACAATTTTTGAAATCCTCTGACATGTATAATATACACAGAGTTCCAGTTTATAACTGTATAAAAATATCGTTGGAAGGTGATCTCATACATCTAACCTTGTCTCAACGTTTTTCTGAAAATCTTTGTCATGCATAAGATAATCATTTACTAGATATAAGTTTAAAAGATGAAGTTACAAGATACTCCAATATACTTATATCTTTTCCGAATACTACTTGAACTACCATCGTTCAAGTTATAATTAGTTCATCCCATAGACTAAGCTACAAGACAAAACTTGTATAGAATCAATCTTTAAAATATCATCAAAATAAAATGAAGTTACGAGATACTTCATTTGATGCAAACATCATTTTGAAAGCTAGACCCTGCCAACACTCAACAATCGCCCAACCGTAGCCTTCCTATCGAAGTGCTCTGGGTAGTGTTGCAGAAATATCCAATTGGATGATGAACTCATTACGGGAGTTTTATCAGTCGCAGTATTACAACCCCACCATTTTCTACATGTAGAGGAGAACCTGTCGGATTTACTTGTCAACCGAACACTGGACTCCTAAGGAATGGACCGTCTTAGCGGAACTTCCGGGCCATTTGGGCCAATATAATAAGGCTGGGCCGGCGCCACTCGACCACTTACGCCACTCCTAGTTCAGATGAAATCCATGACTCTGAAACATAAAGCTCGTTCCCCTTTTCCCCAATTAGAAACTTGTTGATACGACTCCACCAAGAAGACGTATCTAGTTGGAAAGGAGAACTCACCGATATTTCCCAGGCGATGCCTGTTAATGGATTAAGTTGTTCCAAGAATTTTACTTCCCGAGTGTTGGGTAAGTAATCAAAAATTCTTTTATCAAAATAGCAACCCTTGTTGCGAATATACAATACACCACACAGCCGGATCCCTCAGGTTTTGAGCGAGTATTTAAATCCCCTTCGAAAGGAGGATCTTAAATATAAAAAATGAGTTTTGGGATCCGCTCTAACTTTTAAAAATCATTTTGAAGACTCGAAAACACTTTAAAGAGTGTTTGGAGTAATGCTGATTTAATGAAATAAATCAGTCCCAATATATTAGAAAATATCTGAATATTATTATTTAAATAATATTCTCATAAAGAATAATCTTTATAAAAATAATTGAAGTAGAAGTTTTAAAACTTATACTTGCAATGAATAATAAATAACCAAATATATACTTATACGAAAGTACGATCTTTATTTGAATAATCAAAAGTGAGTTTGATTGTCGACACATTATTCCTTAATAAAATAAAGAATAATAATTAGTAATTAATTGGAGTCATAAGTCCTCGAATGAATATTCAAAATAATATTCATTAATAAAATAAACGGGGTCATAAGCCCTCGAATGAATATTCAAAATAATATTCATTAATAAAATAAAGTTATCGAATAAACCTTATTTGATATATAGTTTTAAAAACTATTCATATATATATATATATATATATATAAATATATATATATATATATATATATTATACTCGGGAGCATCGACTCCCGATTTTAGAAAAATGTTCACCTTTGGGTCCCCTATACTAAGGGTATATGCAAATACCGCTTATCTCTAGCATAGGTATTATCAACTGTATCAACAGATATATGTATCAAGATTATGAAATAGGCATGCATATATACCATATCACATGCTACAATATATCGCAAGAATTTGCTAATTTAACCATCATGCATCTATCACAAGATAATGCATATACATATGTATACATCACAACAACAGTATAACGGGTAGAAAACTTGCATGAGCGACTGGGGGTTACAAATGGATTGGGACGAGTCTGGTAATCTATAAACAACATATAAGTTGGAATGAAACCCAAGTCACTTATCAATCTATACTTTAACCAATTTAGACTCTAACGCTCGCTTTGCGCTTACTGATTCTCTTAAGTCCCTCGAGTACCCTCGGCTCCACCATTTTTAATAAATTAACCATTATGAGTTTTAAGGTGATTCTTTTGTGAGTGCCTTACCAACTTCCTAACACACTTTACATAAATGTTTCATACTCCAATTAGTCCTTTTAGGTCTTTAACCTTTGTTTCAAAGTAAGGCGAGGGGTAATGATTCGTTCGCGAAACGCCGTTACTTAAAACAGTCATTTCTCCTAAACCGTTCATCGGATTCAAACGAACTACATATCAAAACGAAGCTCGTAACATGAAATATCTAATCATGGCAATGGTCAAAACCTAGCCGTGAGTTCACGGGTCCTAATGTTAAGAACAAAAACAGCCTAAAGTAAATTGGACATTACGACGGCTATGTTTACGCGATTACCCAAATTTAAACCACTCCAAATCATCTCACAATCAACATCCCAACCAAAACTCCATTCATGCTACATCATAACAGCCCCAACAACTTCACATTATCAATTTATACTATTCTTAAACATGAATTTAAACTACACTTAAGTTCATTAATCAACAATCCAAGAACTACAACTCCAAAAACTTTACAAAACCAACTAATCTCTACATTCCCAACAAGCAAGCCTCTCATGAATTATAACAAAAAAACTAAACCTAATTAATCAAATAAAGTTAGGGTTTGGAGGGGTTATACCTTCCTTGGAGAGTGGAGAATCAATAAGGAAGCTTTAATTAACCATTAGTTATCTTTACTAAGCTTGAATCTTGAAGAAAACATAAGAAAACACAAAGTTAGTTCTTGAAAACACTATTCACCAAGAACTTTGATGAATTGATTAGCTATGTAAATCATGGAATCTTGAGCTTTAACTTACGGCTCATCTAAGTTATGAATTATGGAAGCTAAAGAAACAAACCTCTTGATTTTTGAAGGTGTGTAGCTAGGGTTTTGAAATTTCTTCCTTAGTTTAAGAAGAAAAAGCCGAGAGCTTTTGTTCTTGAAGAAGAGAAGTCAACTTCTAATTTTGATGAAATGAATTTTTTGGCTTGGTTGATTGCTTTTAATTTGTTTTGTTACCTTTTTACCATGGTAATTTTTGTAGTGGTTCTAATTCAACCAACAACACACTTTTCATGCTTATGTCACCATGTGATGTTACCCTCCCTCCTTTGTCCTCTTCTTATTGGTTTGATGACATCATCCTCACTAATCCCTTTGATTAGCTTTTAATTATTTGGCTAATGACCGCTGATCTGTTATACGGTTCGCTTAACTTTCGTTTTCGTTTATCGTTTGAGGGATCATATCCGGGATCTTATTACTTAGGTTCCCTTAACCTTTCTCAATACATTATATTCCTTTTATGATCCTCTCTTATAATCCTTGAATTTAAATCCTTTTTATTCTGTTACCTTATACTCAATTCTTTCGGTATCTGGTGGATTTTCGGGAAAAATCAAAGTGTTCAGATTTGAATTCTGACGATCTTTACATTCACTTATATACCACATAGAGTACTAATAATATCCCAGAAGATCAATAAATGAACCCCTTCATAGTGTGGCATGAAAAGTTTTCTTAATCAGCATAATCAGCAAAACACTATTCATAAGGGTTTCAAAAATTCCAAAAATTGGGGTTATTTCAGTCTCCCCTCCTTAAAAGGATTCCGTCCCGAAATCAGATAGAAAATGAGTAGGGATACTTTCTTAGAATTGCACTTTCTAACTCTTACATAATTTTCCCACATTGTGGTTCTACCATCAAACTCTGACTAGTTTGATAACTCTTCTCCTAAGCATTTGTCCATTTTTGATCTATAACCCTTCCTGGTTGCTCTATGTAGGTTACGTCTGGTTGCATGTCTATGCGCTCATATGCCCCTATTTATCTGGCATCCGAATTACACTTCCTTAACATTGATACGTGGAACACGTTATGAACTTGCTACATGATCGGGGGTAGGGCTAGCTCATATGCTAACTTCCCAATACGTCTTAATACCATAAAGGGTCCAACAATTTATGGACTTAGCTTTTATTTCTTTCTGAACCTCATCAATCCTTTCCAAGGGAATACCTATAACAACACTAGGTCCCCTATTTCATACTCTTTGTCCTTTCGAGTCAAATCAGCATACTTCGTGTTCCCATCTTGGGCTACTACCAGCCGTCCTCTGATTAAATCTATTATATCCTTGGTCCTTTGGACCACTGCTGGTCCGAGCATCTTGCGCTCTACAACTTCATCCTAACATAAGGGGGATCGACATTGTCTTCCCTCAAAGATCTCATAAGACGACATCTCGATACCTGACATACGATCTATTATCATGAGAAAACTCAACCCGCGTTAAGTGATCATTCCAAATTCTTTCAAGTCTATTGCACATACTCTCATTATAGCTTTTAGCATTTGAGCTTTTACTTCTCAATACCCATTCTTTTCCAGTTCGTAATCACTACTACCTTCCGTTCCTAATATTATACTGGTTATATTCTTGCTCGTTAGCGTTCTATAACCTTTTAATAACCACGTCAACCTTAGTATCACGAATGTGTTTCCATTCTAAATACCACCATAACTTTACTACTCCTTTTTCAGCTGTTTCTATTTTCCAAAGTTTGATCAATCATATAGAAGTAAAAGAATTTGTTGAGAGATCACTATGATCATGAACACTTGTTCTATTGCATAGTTAGTACAGAAGGTGGCCAGCCTTTAGTACTTGACAAGCAATTAAACAACATGTGGTATCCTACTAGGCTTCTATCACACAAATAGATAGTCATTTGGCAATACCTCCCCTTCTGGAAGGGTTGTTCTTCTCAGCTTATATGAAATGAAAAGGAGAGAAAAGAACGAATTGAAGAGAATTGTATATATATAAAATATACTGCCACAAAATATCTGGCTTGGAATCTACCTCTGAACTATAGAGGTTTGTCATAGGAGAACAAACATATACGTATATATATCAACATCAAGTATTATAGCATCGTATTTTATATGCCTAAATATTTTTTGCTATTCCGTCCATCATTCTATGGACCCATGCTCTTCCTCGAGCTTATACCCAATCACCTTTGAAACTCCCTCGATATCGAAAATCGAATCTGGGATCTCATTCTAGACATCATCGTTACTAGAATTCTATGCTTGCACTGCAACCTTCCTCGTATAGTAATACGACTCTCTATTGATAAGAAAGAATAAATATTCAAAAGGTAAATAATTGACCTAGTTTTTCTATCAAAGATAACTTATACGTCAACACGACACGATTAGTGGTACTCAATCTCAACATCCATTCCAATACAACTCTCACGGTTGTAATCAGCTCATTACTCACAGAATCATTGCTGCATTACTATGGTCCACCACTGACCTACTGCCGTCATTCATTTTCCTTGGAATCTTAATAGCTAACCATACGGAGTCCATACCTGTCGTATCGAATTCTTCTAAGGAGGTAACATGATCACCGCTCATGATTCATGAAGAACACTCCTGAACTTGACGCATATATGACATGAAGCAGATAAAATTTCAGAAGAGTTTCAATGAAAGCAACGATAGCAGGTTAGTACCATTATTAACCATATGTCTTTATTAGTAGACATGAAGCTCAAAGGTTTATTTAGTCCTCTCGTAACATGGTCCTGGCTTATCTCCAAGATAGGACCTTCTAAAATAGATAGCCACCTCACAGTGCTAACATGAATTAAATCTTTACCAAACTACTATTACGGTTGGGTATTGCACAGTCATCAGAAGGAATGTCAATCTTCCAAACCATAATACAACCTTCACAGCTTTAACCATCATCACTGTATTCCTTTGGCACAAGGGCCTATAATTATCCTCTTACCTTTAAGGTGTCGGCCACCTCTTTGGCCTTTCCTGATAGTAAAATTTCCTTACAGTCAATGTCATTTTAACCACCTCTAAATAAATTTTCTACCTCATTTCAATCACTGCTCATGTGAAGATGTTTTCCTTAAAATCTGATGAGTAAAAAAAAATCACCATTTTTCCATAAGTTATTGCCTCAGTCTTTAGAGGTTAATCACTGTCACAACTGACTCTCAATCATACTTAGAACATCTTTTATCTTAGGTCCTAATTGCCCTGAACAATTTCGACCTTTACTGGTTCGATCCATACTTTCTCGTGGTTTAACGCGTGCCCCACTTGGCATCATTATAATTACGTCATATTTCCTTTATCAACATTTCTATTCTTGAGAATTTTGAGTATTACCTTTCTCCTTGTAAAACCTCTAAGGTTATCCTTGAATCGTTCCTCCTGTATTCCCTAGAGACAGGGCATATCAAGATACCATTTATTAATACCAGAATCATTGTCTATATACTTCTGAAAAATTTCTCCACTGATTCCTAAAGGTTGTTATTACCTTAATCCTTTCCGATTCATACTTCCAAAACTCATACTATCCCTATTAAGGGTGAAATGCCAACCTTTATGCATTCCCCTAGGATTCATCTCAAGTTATCGAAGTTATATCCGTAATCCCACCTTTAAAAAGGTACTTGCATCCTTCCATGGATAAATCAAGTCATATATCCCTGATAAGGGTGTCTTATTCAATCCTTCCCACCTCGATAGTATATGCCTAATTTCACAATAACATCTGTATTCAAAATGAGGTCAATCAATATGGCCTCCAAAAGATAACAACGATTATCCGCTTTTCTTGCCTAATTTGGTAATGATAACAAGGATGTTCTGGAAGATATTGGTCGTGTTCAACGTGAACTTCTTCTTAATAATTCTGTATTTACTTTTGTTGTTTATCTCAACAGTCATCTCAATGTTGGGATATCTCTCATACCTGGCGTCTCCCTTCCTGGGTATCAAGCCACCGGTCTTACACTTCACATTCTTGAAGGTCACTTCCTTCATCCAATTTTCCTAATTTCTTATTTTCTTGTCTCCTCAGTCTATCCGCGTCTCATAATTTATCCTTCGAACTATCTCAAGGTTTCCTCGGATCCTCCCAACTTACAGGGAGTAAAATATATGTATCTCTTATGCCTTCAACCATCAATTTTTAACTCATGGTGAATCACCCTCATCCTGACGATTACATACTTTTCTATTTCTATTGCTACGAGTCTTTAGGGTTTCCTCATACCCAACTCCCTTATCATTCCTCAAACTCTATTGCCTTTATATTCCTTTTTATTTTCCTTTCTCTTATCATTATTTCATGAACCAACACAACATAAGCATTGATTTCAAACATCCCGTCATTCTGGATTCGTGTCCTCAGAACGAATCTTGACAACTTTTACAACTTAGATTCATAATTCATCATACTCGTCCGCCTTTGTTTTGGCTCTAAAGCTTTTACACTATCTCCATAACCTTGGGAAGTACTTTCCTGAAAACAATTGACTGAACTTTAATCAGTTTATTGTAACCTCTGGCTCCGTGCCTTCCTTGGACTTTCACCAGCGGGTGGCCTCTCTCTTAGGAGGGTAAGTGACAAAATAGTCTTTTGTGATTCGTCAATCATTTAGAATCTCAAATGATTCCTGTATTTCCTTTAGCCAGGCTCTTTCCCTCGACTGGGTCAGCTATTTCCTTGGAACTCTGAGAGCTTAGCGACTTAAAGGTCCTGAAAGAATTTCATACCACATTGTTTCCTCAAGGTGGTGGTTAGGGGTAAAAGTATAAGTTTGTTTTAGGCAGGTCCATGGATTGCCCAATAGGAGTACCATCTTTGTTCGTCCTATCTTACTCGACTTCTGTTTCCTTAGTCTGAACATTCCTCCTCCTCCCCATAATCGGGGTCATCCTACATATTTTAAATCCTTATTTTCCACTTCATCATGTTATGGGTTCATTCTATCTTGATGGCGACCTCCCTGACTATCACGTTCAGGGTTTGCTCTAAATCTTATTCCTCAAACTAGCTTTCATCTAAGATCTCATCTTTAAGCTCTTGAACATTTAGAACCCAAATTCTGTAGGAATACCTCATTATTCCCTTATCATATTTCTCGTATTAATCTCTTATCTATTTGTTGGCTCTCTGCCTTCATTCCTCACTTTTTCTGGCATAATCTGTTCTTTTCCAATAATTCGGGCTGTATTGCAATCTCAAACAACTTTTCGGTACCGGCTCCGGTTACCTTCACTTCTATTTCCATTTTCTCAAAATCTTTTATCAACTCTCCCAAAGACATTTTTATCTTGAGTCTCTCCTTTATACTAAGGGCATTAGCTACCATTTTGGATTTCCCTGGATGATAAAGAATCTCATAATCGTAATCCTTGATTAGCTCTAACCACCTCCTCTGGCGCATGTTGAGCTCTTTCTGCGTGAAAATGCACTAGAGCACTTATGGCTTGTGTAAATCTCACACTTCTCTCCATACAAGTAGTGCCTCCAATCTTTAGGGCAAAACTATTGCCACGAGCCCAAGCTCATGGGTGGGGATATCGAATTTTATATTCCCTTAATTTTCTTGACGCATACGCGAGTACCTTGTTGTGCTGTATAAGAGCACCCTAATTCCTTTTGCAAAGCGTCAATACAAATCACAAAATCTCCTTTTTCCATCCGGCAATGCCAACATAGGGGCAGTCACCAACCTTTGCTTCAGTTGTTAAAAGCTTTTCTCGTATTTCTCTGTCTATTCAAACTTCTCAGTCTTACGAGTAAGCCGCGTTAAAGGGGCTACTATCTTTACAAACTTGAACGAACCTCCGGTAGTGATCGGCCAATCCTACCTATGGTAGTTTCCCTAACCATGGTCATCAATTCCTCAATGGTCCTTTATTCATTCTTGTTAGGATCCTCCACGAGATCCTCCTCAGCAACAATCCCATCTAGGACAACATCCTCAACCACTACATCCTCAATATGAACATCATCCGGTCCTGCGTTAGGATGCTCTATTGGATCCACAATCTGATCTCCAATAACTAATAAAACATCATCGCGTTGTTGCTCCTCAACCTCAGGGTTCGGAGTCCCGCTACCATCTACGATAACGAACTACGCTTCTATCACGATATTTATAAGGGTTTTAACTGTCAGTACTACGTTAGGTAGCCCGACTATGAACTTGGCAAGAGTTCTTATTATCTTAGTGAACTTATTATTTTAACGTCATATCATCTCTGAGGTTTATAACGCTTGGCTCTGATACCATTTCTGTAACACCCCCAAATCCGGGGTCGGGGATTCGGGTTGTCACGAGTTCCATTTCCCTTAATAACACCCAATCTTAATAAACAATCAACTAATCTGTACTGTGACCCCACAATAAACACACACACCACAAGTTATAGTCTCAGAGATGAATATCCAAAAAATAACACAAGTCATTTTATTCCACATAATAAGCCATTACACCTCAAGAAGGTTCTGAATAAATTTACATTTCTTTGCCATTATTACAATTCATATTATACATAAGTCTGGTTCATCAATAGTTGAAAACCTAGCCTATTGGTAGCTCATACCTCAGCTACGGCGGCATCAATGCTTCCAGAAAACTACGGAACATTTTCTAACCGCTTGCGAATTGGAAGCTTGGTCTTGTTCATCTTTTCTATCTGTTGTTGTGTGATGAAAGAAGAAAGCAAGGGTGAGCAACAAGCCCACCAAAATAATATGTATAATGATTTATAATATATGAGCATTCTCATAGTACTCATGAAAGTCTTGGTCAAGAGGAAATGAACCTAGCTGATATCTTAACGCGACCAAGTCACAAAATATTCAGTATATATACATATATACTTTTGACAATCTTTGAAATCCTCTGACATGTATAATATACACAGAGTTCCAGTTTATAACTGTATAAAAATATCGTTGCAAGGTGATCTCATATATCTAACCTTGTCTCAACGTTTTCTGAAAATCTTTGTCATGCATAAGATAATCATTTAGTAGATATAAGTTTAAAAGATGAAGTTACAAGATACTCCAATATACTTATATCTTTTCTGAATACTACTTGAACTACCACCGTTCAAGTTATAATTAGTTCATCCCATAGGCTAAGCTACAAGACAAAACTTGTATAGAATCAATCTTTAAAATATCATCAAAATAAAATGAAGTTACGAGATACTTCATTTGATGCAAACATCATTTTGAAAGCTTGACCCTGCCAACACTCAACAATCGCCCAACCGTAGCCTTCCTATCGAAGTGCTCTGGATAGTGTTGCAGAAATATCCAATTGGATGATGAACTCATTACGGGAGTTTTGTCACGCCAGGAAGACCACTTACGATGATCAGTCGCAGTAGTACAACCCCACCATTTTCTACATGTAGATGAGAACCTGTCGGATTTACTTGTCAACCGAACACTGGACTCCTAAGGAATGGACCGTCTTAGCGGAACTTCCGGGACATTTGGGCCAATATAATAAGGCTGGGCCGGCGCCACTCGACCACTTACGCCACTCCTAGTTCAGATGAAATCCATGACTCTGAAACGTAAAGCTCGTTCCCCTTTTCCCCAAGTAGAAACTTGTTGATACGACTCCACCAAGAAGACGTATCTAGTTGGAAATGAGAACTCACCGATATTTCCCAGGCGATGCCTGTTAATGGATTAACTTGTTCCAAGAAGTTTACTTCCTGAGTGTTGGGTAAGTAATCAAAAATTCTTTTATCAAAATAGCAACCTTGTTGCGAATATACAATACACCACAAAGCCGGATCCCTCAGGTTTTGAGCGAGTATTTAAATCCCCTTCGAAAGGAGGATCTTAAATATAAAAATTGAGTTTTGGGATCCGCTCTAACTTTTAAAAATCATTTTGAAGACTCGAAAACACTTTAAAGAGTGTTTGGAGTAATGCTGATTTAATGAAATAAATCAGTCCCAATATATTAGAAAATATCTGAATATTATTATTTAAATAATATTCTCATAAAGAATAATCTTTATAAAAATAATTGAAGTAGAAGTTTTAAAACTTATACTTGCAATGAATAATAAATAACCAAAGATATACTTATACGAAAGTACGATCTTTATTTGAATAATCAAAAGTGAGTTTGATTATCGACACATTATTCCTTAATAAAATAAAGAATAATAATTTGTAATTAATCGGAGTCATAAGTCCTCGAATGAATATTCAAAATAATATTCATTAATAAAATAAACGGGGTCATAAGCCCTCGAATGAATATTCAAAATAATATTCATTAATAAAATAAAGCGGAGTCATAAGTCCTCGAATGAATATTCAAAATAATATTCATTAATAAAATAAACGGGGTCATAAGCCCTCGAATTAATATTCAAAATAATATTCATTAATAAAATAAAGTTATCGAATAAACCTTATTTGATTCATAGTTTTAAAAACTATTCATATATATATATATATTATACTCGGGAGCATCGACTCCCGATTTTAGAAAAATGTTCACCTTTGGGTCCCCTATACTAAGGGTATATGCAAATACCGCTTATCTCTAAGATAGGTATTATCAACTATATCAACAGATATATGTATCAAGATTATGAAATAGGCATGCATATATACCATATCACATGCTACAATATATCGCAAGAATTTGCTAATTTAACCATCATGCATCTATCACAAGATAATGCATATACATATGTATACATCACAACAACAGTATAACGGGTAGAAAACTTGCCTGAGCGACTGGGGGTTACAAATAGCTTGGGACGAGTCTGGTAATCTATAAACAATATATAAGTTGGAATTAAACCCAAGTCACTTATCAATCTATACTTTAACCAATTTAGACTCTAACGCTCGCTTTGCGCTTACTAATTCTCTTAAGTCGCTCGAGTACCCTCGGCCCCACCATTTTTAATAAATTAACCATTACGAGTTTTAAGGCGATTTTTTGCAAGTGCCTTACCAACTGCCTAACACACTTTACATAATGTTTCATACTCCAATTAGTCCTTTTAGGTCTTTAACCTATGTTTCAAAGTAAGGCGAGGGGTAATGATTCGTTCGCGAAACGCCGTTACTTAAAACGGTCGTTTCTCCTAAACCGTTCATCGGATTTAAACGAACTACATATCAAAACGAAGCTCGTAACATGAAATATCTAATCATGGCAAAGGTCAAAACCTATCCGTGAGTTCACGGGTCCTAATGTTAAGAACAAAAACAGCCTAAAGTAAATTGGACATTACGACGGCTATGTTTACGCGATTACCCAAATTTAAACCACTCCAAATCATCTCACAATCAATATCCCAACCAAAACTCCATTCATGTTACATCATAACAGCCCCAACAACTTCACATTATCAATTTATACTATTCTTAAACATGAATTTAAACTACACTTAAGTTCATTAATCAACAATCCAAGAACTACCACTCCAAAAACTTTACAAAACCAACTAATCTCTACATTCACAACAAGCAAGCCTCTCATGAATTATAACAACAAAACTAAACCTAATTACTCAAATAAAGTTAGGGTTTAGAGGGGTTATACCTTCCTTGAAGAGTGGAGAATCAATAAGAAAGCTTTAATTAACCACTAGTTATCTTTACTAAGCTTGAATCTTGAAGAAAACATAAGAAAACACAAAGTTAGTTCTTGAAAACACTATTCACCAAGAACTTTGATGAATTGATTAGCTATGTAAATCATGGAATCTTGAGCTTTAACTTATGGCTCATCTAAGTTATGAATTATGGAAGCTAAAGAAATAAACCTCTTGATTTTTGAAGGTGTGTAGCTAGGATTTTGAAATTTCTTCCTTGGTTTAAGAAGAAAAAGCCGAGAGATTTTGCTCTTGAAGAAGAGAAGTCAACTTCTAATTTTGATGAAATGAATTGTTTTGGCTTGATTGATTGCTTTTGATTTGTTTTGTTACCTTTTTACCATGGTAATTTTTGTGTGGTTCTAATTCAACCAACAACACACTTTGCTTGGTCATGCTTATGTCACCCTCCCTCCTTTGTCCTCTTCTTATTGGTTTGATGACATCATCCTCACTAATCCCTTTGATTAGCTTTTAATTATTTGGCTAATGACCGCTGATCTGTTATACGGTTCACTTAACTTTCGTTTTCGTTTATCGTTTGAGGGATCATACACGGATCTTATTACTTAGGTTCCCTTAACCTTTCTCAATACATTATATTCCTTTTATGATCATCTCTTATAATCCTTGAATTTAAATCCTTTTTATTCTGTTACCTTATATTCAATTCTTTCGGTATCTGGTGGATTTTCGGGAAAAATGAAAGTGTTCAGATTTGAATTCTGACGATCTTTACATTCACTTATATACCACATAGAGTACTAATAATATCCCAGAAGATCAATAAAAGAACCCCTTCATAGTGTGGCATGAAAAGTTTTCTTAATCAGCAAAACACTATTCATAAGGGTTTCAAAAATTCAAAAAATTGGGGTTATTAAAGCTTCCTCCAATTTTCGCACTCTTTCTTCAAGAATTGCCATTTTGCCTGAGCACCTAGGACGTGCAATCTGAGAACTAGCCTGCTACCGATTCTCCTAAAAACAGTATAACTACTTCAGTCTTATAAACATATAAATACAACTAAATTTTTTTGTTAAATATTATTTAGAAACTATATTTATCAGAAGGCTAGATCTTACCTCATCACTAGGCCTATTTTCGGAACTGGAACCCTATTTTGGTTCTTTTTCAGAATGAGGAGTGTGGGATCATTTGGATCTGCAAGGAAATTATCTCTAAATCCTTCATTTACTGCTGGAGGCATACTGGCTAAATGATACTGTTGGAGGCACTGGAGGCACACTGGCTAAATGATATTTGAGTCTTGTAATGTCGGACAACGGGTGTGAGCAATAGTTGCACACTGCATAGGTTCTAGTGCCCTTATCTTGCTTTGTGCCATGATCCCAAGCATGGTCCACTTCTCTTTTGTTCACTGTGCCATAAATATTATAATTTTAGCATATATTCTACTAGCTTATCAAAATTTTTAAGATTTGCATCCATTAAAGAATGAAAGAAATATTTAAATTAAATATACATGCTTGTTTGTCTTTTCTTTAAGATAACTTTTGAAAAATAAATTTTTGATGACACATATTGTCCATAAATATTTTAAAAATCAAACAAACAAATAAAATTAAAATAATACATCCACTAGTAACTAAAATTGATTTTTTTTCAATAATTATAGTTTATGAACTTGATATCAATAGAATTGTATTGATAACTAATAATTACAATATAATATATTTTACAAAAAAAGAAAAGAAAATTAATTTACTTATTTCTCTCCCAATAATGTTAGAATTATTTGTTACAGTATACCCCTAAAATAATTTTCAATTGAAATGGATAATTTTATAAGACGAAGTGAACATATAAAAGTTGAAGTGTATTTTATCAAAAAAGAATACATGTGCAAATTCATATTGATTAAAAAAATATTATTGTAGAAGTCAAGTTTTTGTAAATTATTAAAAAAATTGTAAATTTGGACACATAAATAAATTAATATATATATATTTATATCTGAAAATTCAATCAATTTTTATTTTATGATCAAGTAATAATAATTTATTATAGACAATAATTGAAAATGAAGCAAAGTTCTTGATAGTGATATTTTAATGATGCAATGATATATAATTGATATCGAAAATGATCTAGAGTCATGAATGCATTAAAAATAATATAAATGATATGATAGATGCAATGATGAATAAAATCAGATATGAACTATAAATTGATGTAAGGATTTTAACTTACATGTTGATGGTGATGCTGGAAATTGATGGATCCCATTAAAAAATTAATTGATTAGTATAATTGAGATGTAAAATTAATTTAGATATTAGTTTTGGAATAATTGATGAAGAAATGTAGATAAAATTAGGACACATAAATGTTTATGAGGGAGAATACCTTACCCTTCAAACACAGAAATGTTTGTAAAAAATCAAATTCGTATTTGTCAAAATTTGAACTTCTATACTTCTGACTTACAAAGAAAATCATTTACCAACATATGTGTACATGAAACTTTACGTCCGAACCCGGTTTAAGTCACGAGATCCAGTTAATATGTTGTCTCCAATAAACGTTATCTAATATCATGTCACCCGTGTGATTAAAGCTGCCATATCCGAACTCAATTGATCATGCCACGTCCTATGCGGTCTACCTCTCTTTCTCTTTCCCCAATCAAAATATTTTCAACCATTATTTTCTTGGAAATAGATTCAACACCCATGCATCTTCTAAAAGTATTATTCTGATTATAATTCGCCATTGTGCAACCACAAATCTATCGCAACATATGCATTTCTGCAGTCTCCAATTATATCCTTCGGCTTTCTTCTATGGCCAATACTCAGAACCATACATCAATGTCGGTCTAACTGTCAATCTATAAAATTTATCTTTCAACTTCCCAAGTACGCTTTTATCACATAAAAATCGAATAGCAGCCTTCCATCTAATCCAACCTGCCTTAATACGATGTGTAACATTAGCAAGAATATCACCGTTGCTCTTGATGATAAAGTCCATATACTTAAAACTATCAGTTTGTGAAACACGGAGATTTACAATGTAAATGGCAATATCCATCTCTTAATTTTTTTCGCTGGAATTATCAAAATATACTATGTCTTTAAACAACTCAAACGCAATCTGTGAGCCTCCAATGATGCACGCCACCGTTCTAAACTTGTATTAACCTCGGCCTTAGATTCCGTAACTAATACAATATCTTTCGCAAGCAAAATACACCAAGTAACATGAGCTTAGATGGTACGAGTAATCACATCCAAAATAATAATGAAAAGCAAGGGGTTTAATACCGAATACTGATGAAGGCCCACCTCAACTGAAAAATATTGAGTAACTCTTAACGACGTCTGAACACACGTCGTTATCGCTGAATACATTTCCTGAATAACATCTTCATACCCGGTGGAACCCCTTGAGCCTCTAAATATCTCCAAATTATTGCATGTGGGACACTATCATAAGCCTTTTCAATATCTATAAACACCGTATAAATATTTTATGACGCTCCCGATATTTCTTCAGGAGGCAACGAACAAGATATATCGTATCAATCGTTGACTTGCCAGGCATAAAACCATATTGATTGGCGGAAATATAAACGATTCCCCTAAACCTACACTAAATAACTCATTCTCAGAATTTTATTCTATAACTAAGTAACTTAATACCACAATATTTACTACAATGTTGGGCATCACCTTTATTCTTATTGACTCAACCGCCACTCACTAGCCACCTTGGTTGTCCAAAAATATAATGTTAAAGAGATTCATCAATTAATTTATACCATTTTCTTCCAAAATTTGTCAAAACTCAGTTAAAATCTCATCTAAACATATTGTCTTATCCTTAAACTGTTAGATATATTTGATAATGTCATGTGTAATATGATTTGTGTTTAGTTTTTAGATCTTACCTTACAGGACAAATCAATGTTTAACTGGAAATCAACACTTATACTGAAGATAGAACTTAAGATATCAGAACTTAAGTTATCAGAACTTAAGGTTCAGAAGATATTTATCAGGAGATAATATCAGGACTTAAGATGACTTTCAAATAAGGCAGGCGGCTGATTGAAAGGAAAGAAGATCGAGACTAAGACAGAAAGAATTGTGCATGAAGAAGGAATTATATGAAGAATAGAATACTTGGAAGAAAAGATAACTGGTTGATATATTTTAGGAAGCAGAATTATACTCCATATCAATTAGAAGATTATCTTGTAACTGTGTAGTATATAAACACAGGCATAGAGTTTACACTATAAGTGTTACGATTATCGAAGTATTATTCTTTGTAACTCTAGCAGTTCTCGTGATAATTTGTTCATCACTGAGAGAGGACAGTTCCATAATGTAACAGAGTTTATTGTGTTGAATAAAATCTGTTTTCTATTACTTGAGTTCTAATATTCGATTTGATTGTGCTATACACTGTATTCAACCCCCTTCTACAGTGTGTGTGACCTAACAGTGGTATCAGAGCCTTCTGTTAACACACAAATAATTTAAGATCCAAAACCAATCATGTCTGAAGAAGAAACTCCAACCAAGCCCACCAAAACTGAAGAACCTCCAAAAACCATAACTCATAGTGGATATGAGACTATAAGAGTTCCAATGTTGAAACCTTTTTAGTATTCCATATGGAAAGTGAAGATGGCTATGTTTCTGGAAGCTACAGATCCAGAATATCTCGACAAGATTTATGAAGGACCACATATGCCAACCAAACTCTCTGTGGAAGTTGCAGGTCAGCCAGCAAAGTCTGTACCAAAGGGGAAAAGTGATTACACTGCTGAAGATATCTCATCAATTGCAAAGGATGCAAAGGTAAGACACTTGCTGAATAGTGCCATTGATAATGTCATGTCAAACAGGGTAATTAACTGCAAGACTGCAAAAGAGATATGAGATGCTTTGGAAACAAGGTGCCAGGGAACTTATTCAATCAAGAAGAACAGGAAGACGATACTCACTCAAGAGTATGAGCACTTTGACTCAAAGCCTGATGAGTCATTAACTGATTTATATGACAGATTTTTCAAAGTCTTGAATGATTTGTCACTAGTTGACAAAGAGTATAAAATTGAAGATTTAAATCTTAAATTCCTGTTAGCTCTTCCTGAAAGATGGGATTTGAAGGCCACAATAATAAGAGACAACTATAATCTTGATGAAACAACTCTTGATGAAATTTATGTGATGCTCAAGACTCATGAACTTGAGATGGAACAAAGAAGCAAGAGGAATGGAAGAAAGTCAAGAACAGTTGCCTTTGTAGATGAGGAGGAAAGTCCCAAAGAAGATGCCTCAAGGAAAGGCAACGGAAAGGCTCTCATCACAAAGTCTGATACTGAGTCATCAAGTTCTGATAGTGATGATGACTCAGAAACTAAAAGTATACCTGAGATCGACCCTGATGAGAGATGATGAAGCTGTGTGCTCTTATGGTGAAAGGGATCACAAAGATTGCGTACAGAAAATTCAGGAGAGGAAAGAAGTTTTACAGGAAAGATGCAAGTTCTGAAAAGAAAGGTTTCAGAAAATCTGAAGGCAAAAGAAAAGTCTGACAAAGAAGATTACTCAAATGTTAAATGCTACAACTGTGGTGAGAAATACCACATATCTCCAGATTGCAGAAAAGGGAAGAGTGACAAAGGCAAGGCTCTTGTCATAAAGAAGAAAAGCTGGTCAGATGCTTCAGATTCTGAGGATGAGGAAAACTATGCCTTGATGGCAAATGCTGATAGCAGTTCTAATACTGCTGACTTAAAGGTACCTTAGACTACTTATGCCTTTCATACTAATGATATTACTGAGTTAAGAAGATATCTTAAGACCATGTTCATTAATTATAAAGATCAAACTTTAACATGTGAAAAATTAACTTCTGAAAATCTTGCTTATAAAAAGAGGAATGATTATTTAGAAAAGGAGTTAGTCATGTTCCATCAAACTCGGAAAGATAGAGATGATGCCATTTATGTTAGGGATGAAGTGTAAGAAATGAATGAATCTCTAAAAACTGAGTTAGAAAAGGAAAAAGAGATTATCAGGACTTGGACTAACTCTGGTAAAGCAACTCAGGATATTCTTAGTAGTGGAAACTGGAAAGAGGGCTTAGGTTATGGAGATGACAAGAACAATAAGGGAACTGTAGAAACTGAGCCTAAAATTGTTAAACAAAAACCAAAGGTAAATCCTGTTAAGTTTATAACTGCAAAGTCTGATATTGAGAAATCAGAAGTTAAGGAGATAGTAACTTCTGACAAACCTAAACAGGATAAGCCAACTGAAGTTAAGATAGGCTTAATGACTAAGAAGCAGCTTAAGCATAAGCTGAAAGATGTTAAGAATGCAAACAAGGTAAAGCCACCTAGGAAAAATAAGAATGGAAAGGAAGGTGTGAAAAAAGTAACAATTATAAGCCTGTTCCTAATGCTCCTAGAAAAACATGTCATAACTGTGGAAATTCTAACCATCTGGCTTCTTTCTGCAGGAAGAATAAGAATATAAACTTCTTACCTTCAAAATCAAGAGTTAAGAGTCAGTCTGTTAGATATAGGCCACAAAATCCTTGTTTTCATTGTGGTAGTTTATGGAATTCCATATATACTTGTAAGGAATATCATAGTGTGTACTATGATTATTATCAAATAAAACCTTCTGTAAAGAAAGTTAGCATTATTCCTTCTAGTATAAGTTCTGATGCAAAGTCTGATATTACAAATTCTGATAATAAAACTGTTAACATAAACTCTGATGCTAAATCCACTGCAAATGTTAACAAATTTGAAAAGGCCAAAGGATCCAAGCAAGTCTGGGTCCTTAAAACTAATCATTAGCATTCTTTGTGATTGTAGGGCAACAGGAAGAACATCCTAGTTCTGGATAGTGGATGTTCAGGACATATGACTGGAAATAAAGCCCTGCTATCAGACTTTGTGGACAAAGCTGGCCCAGGTGTTTATTATGGAGATGGCAACATTGGAAAAACTCTGGGATATGGAAATATTAATCTTGGAAATGTCATCATTGAAAAAGTAGCTCTGATCTCAGGACTTAAACACAATCTGCTGAGTGTGAGTTAAATTTGTGACAGAGGTTATCATGTGGATTTCTTTGAAGAATATTATGAAGTTGTAAGCAAATCTACAGGCAAAGTTGTTCTGAAAGGATACAGGCATGGTAACATTTATGAAGCCAAGCTTTTAACAAGTACTGATGGTTCTGCAATTTGTCTGTTGAGTAGAGCATCAATTGAAGAAAGCTGGGATTGGCACAAGAAACTCTCTCATTTAAATTTTAATAATATAAATGAACTAGTCAAGAAAGATCTTGTGAGAGGACTGCCAAAATCAGTATTTGCTCCTGATGGCCTTTGTGATTCATGTCAGAAGGCAAAACAAAGAAAATCTTCATTCAAGAGCAAGACTGAATCATCAATTCTTGGTACCCTTCTCTTGCTTTGTGCCATGATCCCAAGCATAGTCCACTTCTCTGTTGTTCACTGTGCCATAGATATTATAATTTTAGCATATATTCTACTAGCTTATCAAAATTCTTAAGATTTTGTATCCATTAAAGAATAAAAGAAATATTTAAATTAAATATACATGCTTGTTCTATTTTTTCTTTAAAGTAACTTTTGAAAAATAAATTTTTAATGACACATATTGTCCACAAATATTTTTAAAAAATCAAACAATGTTACTTCAAAGTCTCTGGTATGAGATGGTACCCAAACTATGAATTTAGGACAGTGAAATGTTTGATGCGGCCAGTAAGCAACTTGTATGTTACCCTCGAGAACGTTTTTATATTTATATGAGTCACCTTGACTAATTAGATTAGGGATTGAATATTATAATATAACTATAATATGACTATTTTAGCCTCCCAATTTTATTTTAAATTACATGAAAATATTATTTTTATTTATTCTATTTTTCTATTGTTTAAATATAAGTGATAATTTTTATTATATAAATTAGTTCATTTATTTAATAATCAATGTTATTTATATTTCCTTAAACTAGGAAAAATTGTATATAGAAAATATCAACAAGTAATAAAAAAGTAAGAATTAATCAAAAAGTTTAACATTGTACAAACAATTATTTATGAATTAATGAAAAAAAAGCGGGCGTAGAAAAGAATTTTTAATAACTTTTAATTACTTTTAAATTTATGGTTAAATTTCGTTGTTGAACAAAAACCATTATCTTATATTTTATTAAAATCTCTTAAATTTCACTGAATTACTAAGATAAAGGTACATATAACCAAATTCATGATATAAGAAAAAAATTATTCTTTTAATATTACTAAAAAACAAGGAACCCATTTAAATATATCGTTTATTATCGTAGATATACAGTACGATATTTTAGAAATAAATATTATTTAACATATTTGATAGTTGAATAATAAAATAAAATAAATAAATGGTTAATGTAAAATAGTATACAAAGACATATTAGAGGCATATATAAGTTGAATACTATTATTTTTTTTTTTTTATTTCAATTTTCGAATTTATATTAATTTATATTATATGAAAATTTTGAGTTTATTAGTTTCATTATTAAACTTAATAATAATTTCAATTATATAATCATACAATAAAAGAGTATCAAGTTATGAAAATCAAAATTTCATTCAATAATATGTAAACAGATCACAATTTTTGCAATGAGAATAAATAAATAAATAATATATACATATTTATCGATAATTTGTAGAAAGTAAAATTAAATTGTTACTGTAAAGTTTGCAACAGATTTTACATGATATAATTTGTTGTGCAAGACATTCCTGTACCTCAACAAGACTAAGTCAAATTGATAACCCTAAGTAAGTTCTATTGTTATCTTAGTTTGTATTTGTACTTGTAACATTTTAAAGTCTGTAAAAATGCAAAGGAGCATACTGGAGTCTTTTTTCTTAAACAGTATCAAGCCTAAAGATTATATCTGGGAGAAGATCAAGAATATCATGCCTCAGAAGAATTTTGAAGAAGTTTAGAGTTGAATAAATCTGTTTGGATAAAAATACTCTAAGTCAAGATCTCTACAAGTCACAGATTTAGTGTTATACATAAGTCACTCGAGAACTCCAAATGACTTATCGAGAAGTCAGGAAAGCTACTAGAGAACTCAGAGAGATATCAACAAGCCAATTGAAGACATGAAGTTTGGAGATATCGACAAGTGATTTCCTCACTAGAGAGCTCAGAGTTATCGACAAACCAACATTCATTAAAGAACTCTGAGTTATCGATAAGTCAAAGTCCACTAGAGAACTCAGAGATATCGATAAGTCAAAATTCACTAGAGAACTCTAAGTTATCGACAAGTCAAAATGAAGACATGAAGCTGAGAGACCTCGACAAGCCAAAGTCTCTTATAGAGAACTCAAAGACCTCTACAAGTCAAATTCACTATGGAGTATTAGAGATCTCGATAAGTCAATATACTTATCGAGATGTCAAGATCTCTATATGTCTAACTGAAGATCTCGAGGTAAATTCTCAAAGTACAAATTATAGACCAATTCAATATCCAAGATCTACAATCAACAAACAATCCAACCAGCCGGATTGACAAGTCTACAAAAAGCAGGTTGAAGGATGTGCAAGATCAGTGGTGAAGATTAA
Organism: Apium graveolens; assembly: GCF_009905375.1. Lineage (NCBI taxonomy): Eukaryota > Viridiplantae > Streptophyta > Magnoliopsida > Apiales > Apiaceae > Apium > Apium graveolens. The sequence goes on from NW_027421332.1 coordinate 93,329, forward strand.
CTGACAAAGGAAGATCAAAGTAAACACAGGATGCTAAAGATATGTTAAGCCAGAAATAGAAGATTCACTTGTCCTAAATTAGAAATGACAAGTGACAGTTTACTAAAGGTTAATGGCATGTCTTATTGTACAATGTGTAAACCAGCAGTTAACTGAATTATAAAGTTAATACCGGTCCTTTGTTAGCAGTAACAATTTAGATAGAAAAATCTTGTAACACTCTCAAGGAAATATTTTCAACCCTTATTTTCTTGGAAATAGATTCAACATCCATGACTCTTATAAAAGTATTATTCTGAATATAATTCTCCATTGTGCAACCATAAATTTATCGTAACATACGTAATTCTGCAGTCTCCAACTTACGTCCTTCGGATTTCTTCAATGGCCAACACTCGAAACCATACATCAATGTCGGTCTAACTGTCAATCTATAAAATTTATCTTTCAACTTCACAAGTACGCTCTTATCACATAAAAATGCAATAACAGCCTTCCATTTAATCCAACTTGCCTTAATACGATGTAACATCAGCAAGAATATCACCGTTGCTCTTGATGATAAAGCCCATATACTTAAAACTATCAGTTTGTGGAACACGGTCATCTAGAATGCAAATGGCAACATCCATCTCTTGATTCTTTTCACTGAAATTATCCCAAATATACTTTGTCTTAGGAACAACTCAAACGTAATCCGTGAGCCTCTAATGATGCACTCCACCATTCTAAACTTGTATTAACCTCAACTTTAAATTCCATAACTAATACAATATCTTCCGCAAGCAATATACACCAAGAAACATGAGCTTGGATGGTACTAGTAATCACATCTAAAATAATAAAAAGCAAGGGGTTTAATACCGACCACTGATGAAGGCCCACCTCAACTGAAAAATATTAAGTATCTCTTAACGATGTCTGAACAAACGTCATTATCGCTGAATACATATCCTGAATAACATCTCCATACCCAGGCGGAACCCCTTGAGCCTCTAAATATCTCCAAATTATTGCACGTGAGACACTATCATAAGCCTTTTCAAGATCTATAAACACCATATAAATATTTTTATGACGCTTCTGATATTTCTTCATGAGGCAACGAACAAGATATATCGCATCGTTGACCTGCCAGGCATAAAACCATATTGATTGGTAGAAATATAAACGATTCCCCTAAACCTGCACTAAATAACTCGTTCTTAGAATTTCATTGTATAACTAATAACTTAATACCACAATAGTTACTACAATATTGAGCATCACCTTTATTCTTACAGACTCAACCGCCAATCACTAGCCACCTCGGTTGTCCGAAATATAACATTAAAGAGATTCATCAACTAATTCATACCATTTTCTTCCAGACATTGTCAAAATTCAGTTGAAATCTCATCTAAATCTATTGTATTACCCTTAACCATCTATTATTTCCTAACAATATAACAACATAATTACAGAAATGGGGTTGAATGGAACTCTTGTTACTTTCTACTTTTTTGAAAATAATATACAACCGTGTTTGTGAATATGCAAGAATGCAAATAAGACTTTAAAAATATTCAACTAACACAAAGTAAATAAACACAAGTTTAAATTTTTTTGATGGATTTGTCATTCGACCAGAGATGAATATATTGAAGAAATCTCTGTGATGCAAAATGGACACAGATGCTTAAAATGTTTCTTACAACTTAAAACTTAAGAGTACTAAAGATATAGATTGCTTGTTCTTATTGTTGTTCTAGTTAAGTTCTAAGATACTTCATACACTTGGTTTATTTATTCACCAAGTTTACATGTTAATAAGACAAAAATAATATTTCCATCAGTTAGTTCCAAGCATATCTTCTTCATTTTTTTTGTCGAATGCAATCCAACT
>NW_027421333.1:0-49417 GCF_009905375.1 Apium graveolens
TTTTCTTGTATTTCTCTGAGAGTTTCATGGCTAGCGATCTTTAGCTGATCTTCCAATCTGAAGAATCTTTATAATGTTCTTTTCATCGTTGAACTCCATGATCCAGTATGGCCTCAAATGCAACCTATCTTCAGTGAAAGGAATAGTCAATACTCTTGGAGTGCATTTGGTCCTCTCCAGCTATTTCTTATCTCCTCAATCTTGTTTAGTACCATTTTCTTGGATACTATGTTGAATTCAAAGTTTTTCTTGATTGAGGAGAAGACAGTCACTAAAGTTAAACAGCCTTCATTGAGAATTCTGTGAAGTGGCCATGTAATTTCTTTACCACCCTAGTACCTGAAGACTAGTCTCCCTGGAAGGTGCTTGTAGGCATCAATAGATCTGACTTCTTCAAGCTCATCCAGATAGAGATTTATATCTGAAAATTCTTTGATGTCACATATGAAGAGTTGATCTCCTTTGTTGACAGTAGGTTTGGTTTTGGCCACTTGCTTGGATTTGAGCTTGGTAGGCTTGACTGTTTTGACTACTTTTTCCTTTGTCTTCCTTTGTTTGGAAAAGATTGGAAGATTTAGATCAGGAAGAGGCAAGTTGTCCCAATCTATAGGCTCATCATTTGGAACAACAGTATCACCATGAAAGGTGATGTTAGGATCAACCTTGAATTCAGCTTCCTTCACAGTAGGTATGGCTGATTGGCTTGAGGTTGTAGATTGGGCTGACATGTAGTCTTTCTTGTCTTCATCAAAATTTATCTTCCTCTTTGCATGCATCTTGTATCTAAACTTCCTTTTTATATGCTTTGGTTTTTTTTCTTTCCTTCACCCAGATTCTCAGATGTCTCGGTTGGCAATATAACTTCTGTGATTGCAGGCTTCTTAGCTTGGTTCTTGGCATCTAAAGCAGCTTGCTTTTGTTGTTGTTTGAGCCTCACCTTTTCTTCTTTCTTAGCTTCTGCAAATTGTGGATGTCCAGCCACTACACAGATCAATTTATCATTTCCGTAGATTTTAGCAATTCTTTTCTTTAGCACTGAGTCTATGAGATCTTTGAAGAAAGCTATGGACCTTCCAAGCAGCTTTTTTTATCTAGCCTAGGGGTTTCATATGATAGGTCTAGTGGATTTTTGTCTGAGGTTTTTGGATAAATTATTTTTGGATTAAAAATTTCACTGGCCTTTGGAGATTTGATTGTTGAGGGTTGACCCCTTTCTAAGTTCCCTAGGCTCATCTCATCAGCTGAAATTTGTCTCAATTGAGAGAAGTGAGAGAAGACTGTGTCTTTCTTCTCAATTGGACCAAACTTCTTTACAATTTATTCATCAATTTTCTTCCATTTGTCATCCAGTTCTTTCTCAACTGCTGCAACATCAGCTGTTTAGATTTCTCATTTGATTCCAACTTAGCAGCTGCTATCTTAATTAGATCAATGATGTCCATGACTGGTGGCTTAGGGAAAGTAAATGCTGGAACAATTACTTTGCTTACTTGAATTTTGAGCACTTTTCTCCCCCCTACACTTGTTGACTCCCCTTGGGTAACTGGAATAATATTTTTCTCCTCCCTTTTTATTAGCATCAAGTTGAGTGGAGGTTGAGGTCTGTGCAGCCACCAGTTTCCGAAGTAGCAGAGTTTTGTTGGGCTTGATGGGAGATGAATTTCAGTGATTGAAGGTTTCCAGGGTTTTGATCCTTTTGTCTAAGGAATCCACCTTGCTGCTTAGATCTGAATTTTCCTTAGTTGTCTGCTGATGTCCTAGAAAAGTTGTCTAGGAAACTTGGCATCCAATCTCTCAGTAACATCCTTTTTGATTTGATCAATTTCAGTCTTTAGTTCATTGAAATCCTGATTTTGTTTAAGAGATTGTATTTGATGTAGTTGAAGAGAGTGCAGATGTGCTTGTAGAAGGCTCTTGGTGTTGGCATTTGTAGTAGCTTGAAGGGCTGTCTGAGTTTGCTGAATGATATGAGAAGGGTGGACTTGAAATGATGCTCATCACATGCTTTGGAAAACACCCAAGATGGCATGTTTGATCTAAGCTAGGGCCTGCTTGTCCCCCTATATCCATGGAGTCTCCTTCATCATCATCTTCATCCCAGATAGATCCTCAGAACCACCAGTTCCATAATCAATGTCATCACTAGCTGTGGGTGGCATGGCTGTGATGATATCTTTAGCTCTTTGCATGGAGGTAGTAGTATGTACCAAATTGAGCATTCTTTCAGCAGCCACATTGTCCAGTTCAGCCAAAACTTGATAAGCTGAAACAGGGCGAGTAAATGGCAGTATCATAAGAAAAAGAATCTAAGAAAACTTGATATTCTTGCTGAATTAATTGTTTTTTTAGCCTCATTGAGATTTATTAACTGACTTACAATGGGCTCTTCCATTCTTCTGTACATGCTTTTCTTTCATTTTCGCTCTTTTCTTGAATCAAGGGCTCCCCTTGGCTTCCCACCCTCACACCCTCACCTTCACCTACTAAGGTGGGACTCCACTCACTCAGTTTTGCCAAGCTGGAAGAAATAGCTTGCAGTTTTTTCACTCTTTTCCTCTCCTTTTGCCTGAGAGCAACTCAACCTCTCACTCAATTCACTAACTTCCATCAGTCCTAAGAGTGATTGTACAAATACTAGATCATCTGCACTTGTAACATTTGTTGAAGTTTGAAGTGGTGCAATGATATTCAACGATGAGGAACATCCATCAAAATAGTAGTTGAGAGTTTCAACGGATGACTGCTGTTAATCACATCCGTCGAGATACAATCACTTGTCAACAGATGAACAATATCCTCGAGATAGTGGAAATGAAAGAGTTTGGAGTAGAGACTAATGTTGAATCTGTGGTGATTGATTTGAGATATTGCACAGATGTTTCAGTAGACTTAGAAAGAAATGGCAAGTAAGCCAACAAATCATCTAAAAGATGATGCTCACTTGCTTGGATTTTTGGCTCCTCCCTGAGAGTTAGAGATGGAGAATCAGGAATTGATATATGAATTATATTAACATCTAGTGAATGTGTGGGTGAGTTTAGTATGTTAGGTGATTCAATTATTAAAGATTTTGGCCGTGACTCCACATTATTGGAGCCACATCAACCAGACTTTGAGAATGTGCATGTACTGAGTCTTTGACTGCAGTAGGCACAGTGTGTGCACCCTGTGTATCCCCAATGGTTTTGGATTTCTTCTTTCTGGCATAAGTTTGGGGTGAGCTTGTGTCCCTTACCCTTTTGGCCTATGCTCTTGGCTGAGAGTTTTGTTTAGTAGTCACATCCTTTTGGGAGGATGCAACTAGCAATGAGCTAATGTCCTTAGTAATCACTACAGTTTTTTGGGAAACTACAGTGTGGCTAAGTTGTGATTCACTCACCTCTCCAACCTTATTATTCTTAGGGCTTCTTTGATGTTCACCCTGTCCCTCACCAATCTTACTTCGCTTCACACTCCCCTCTTAATTTTAGTAGATTTTACAACTAGCTTCTGTTGAGAGAAACTAGAGGGGCTTTCTTTGACCTTGATTTTGAAACTTTTGGTTTTTTGGCTTGGGTAGACATCTGTTTTGTCACAATTCACAGATGCCATTGCCACAGTTGATGAAAAAGAAGTAGGTGGTTGAGAAATAGTGGTAGAGACAGAAATATTTACCTCACTTACCTGAGGCAACTCCATGATTGGTATGTACACAAGTGTAACAATCTATGTGATGATTTCCCTGTTCAAGTCAGCAATAATTCTCCTCTCTTAGAACTAACAAGCTAACTTGTTTGTTGGTTTCTCAATGGTGAGATTCTCAGAAACAAAATTAGCTAGCATCATGAAAAATCTAGCATAATAGATATTCTTAGACCTCTTCTTAATATCCCTAATTCACTCCCTATCTTATAAAATGACAGAAGTGCTAAAATTGAAATACTTATCACTAAGAAATGTAAAGCATATGAACAAGTGAGTAAGATACAACATCAAAATTACTTATTTTTCCAGAAAACACCTTGATAAATGAATCACATAGAAAACTCCATTATTTTTAAGACCTAGTCTCCTAACATCGCCTAATTTAGTGGCATCAAGAGCATAACCCATGGAAACTAGCATGTTACTCACATCAGTGTCTGTGTGCAAGTGTGTTAGTTTCAGGCAAATTAAAACACTTTTCAATTGCATCACAGTTAACACAATGTTCACTACCTTTGAGAGTGAAGGTAATGGTCTTGTCCTTTGAGTTGAACACATCTGTAGTCCAAATTTCCTCGACAACCTCACAGTAAATGGTTGAGGACTCAAGCATGGCATAGCTCAATTTACAGTTTAGTATGAAGTCCATCATCTCGTGATAGTCTTTAGATGCCAAAATTTGCTTGTTCACTAAAGCCACAAAGTTGTTCTTTTCATAAACAAACCCAGTTGAGGACATGATTTTGACTATGGGTGCCATTGTTGTGATTGAGATTAGTTGCAGAGAGAGTTTTTTGCTTTTGGGAAGAAGAAGTTAGAGAAATTGCTTTGAGAAAGATAAAAACAAAGAATAGAAATGTTTCACAACCAACATGGAGTCGCTGAAGGCCCTTAGGTGCTTCGCCTCGAGGCTTCGGGCAAGCTTCATTCCTGCGAGGAGGGCCTCGTACTCGGCCTCATTGTTTGTCAAGGGGAAGTCGAACCTTTTGGCCTGGCATATTTCAAATCCTTCGGGGCTGGAGAGGATCAAGCCTGCCCCACACTTTTTTCCGGCAACCGAACCGTCTACAAAGAGCTACCACTTTCCTGGGATCCGGATTAGTTGTTCTTCAGACGAGAGATCCTTCAGACCCTAGAATGCGCATTCAACCATGAAGTCGACCAAAGCCTGGGCCTTAATTGCCGTTCGGGGGACATATTCGAGATCAAATTCCCCGAGTTCAATGAACCACACTACGACTCTCCCGGAGGCTTCGGGCCTGGTCAAAATCTTCTTTAGAGGTTGATCGGTGACAACTTGGACCGTCCGGCCCTGAAAATAATGTCGTAATTTTCGGGAGGCCATAACCAACCCATATGCGAATTTCTCGGCGTTGGGGTACCTTGTCTCTGCGTCCTTGAGAACATGGGACACGTAAAACACAGGATGTTGATTACCTTCATAATTCTTCACAAGGACGGCCCCCAGAGTTCTGTCAGACACAGCTAGATAAAGCTGAAGAGTTTTCTTCGGATCGGGCCTCATCAAGAGTGGTGCCTTTGTTAAATATTCCTTTACTTCTTCGAACGCCTTTTGGCATTCGGGCCCCCACTCAAAATTCTTTGACCCTTTGAGCACGGCGAAGAAGGGAAGTGCTTTCTCGGCTGACCGGGAAATGAAACGCCGAAGGGCGGCGAGCCGGCCCGTCAATTTCTGTATATCTCTAATGTATTTGGGAGGTTCCATATTGATAACTGCTTCGATCTTCTCCGGGTTCGCCTCTATTCCCCGGGCGCTGACCATGTACCCGAGAAACTTTCCACTAGAGACTCCAAAGGTACATTTGTTCGGATTGATCCTCATGTTGTTCTTTCGGAGAGTTTCGAAGCATTCCTTTAAGTCCTTGGCATGATCTTGGAACAGTGACTTCACTATCATATCATCCACGTATGCTTCCATATTCCTCCCAATCTTCTCTTTAAAGACTTTGTTCACCATTCGCTGGAATGTGGCTCCAGCGTTCTTCAGTTTGAAGGGCATTTTAATATAAGCATAAGTCCCCTTCAGAGTTATGAACGCTGTCTTGGGCACATCCCTATCATTCATAGCAATTTGATGATAACCGGAAAAAGCGTCCAAAAAACTAAGTACCTCATATCCTGCCATTGCGTCTATTAGTTGGTCGATGTTAGGCAATGGGTAGTGATCCTTCGAACATGCTTTGTTGAGGTCAGTGTAATCCACGCACATCCTCCATTTCCCGTTCGACTTCTTCACGACCACCACATTGGCTAGCCAGTCAGGATACTCGATCTCCTCGATAAATTTGGCCTCTAAAAGTTTTTCCACCTCGGCCTCTATTACCTTCTGTCGTTTGACTACAAATGTCCTCTTCTTTTGCTTTACCGGCTTGGCCTCGGGCTGCACGTTCAAGCAGTGCGTTGCCGTCTTGGGATCCAATCCGGGCATATCTTCGGGCCCCCAGTCTATCTCTCAGATCTCGGATGAACTGATAAAGCTCGCCGTCTTTGATCATGCGCTCAATGAGCTTCTTGAGGTGGTAGCATTCATCTGTGCTATGCCCCTTGTCCCTGTGATAGTCACAGTACTTATCGGGGTTTTTCTTGTGATTCGGGACCTTCATCTTGGCGGGGCGAACAAATCCTGGCTTGCCCTTTATCTCATGGAGAATCTTGGAGATCGGCGCATTCAAAGGAGTGAACACGGCCGAATCTCTATCTCGACGTCGTTCGGCCCCTCGATCTGATTCCTTCCTTCCTTCCTTTCTGCTATCCCTTCGGTCAGATCCTGATCTTGAGCCCTCATATCTATCGGCTCGCTTTGATCGGTCGTCCCTTCTTGTGTCTTTATATCCCCTAATACTTTCCATCTTGCGGCGAATATTCTCGCCTCTCATATATATATCATTTAGGGATTTTGTGGGAAAATCGTAAAGAGATGAACGAAGCTTTTTTACCTTTGTAGGGGTCGAGCCCCGCCGTTAGGAAGCCCATTGCTTTGATTTTGTCCAGATTGGTGACCATTCCCGCTTCTTCCTTGAATCTAGCGAGATAATCCCCCAGCTCCTCATTCGCCCTCTACCGACAATGGACCAAGGCTTCGGTGTCCTTCGCCTTTCGGCACAGGTGCGAGTAGTACTTTAAAAATTTCCTCTTCAACTGCTCGTAAGACCCGATGGACCGAGGCTTCAGGGATTTGTACCACATTGAGGCAGACCCTTTGAGATAAGTCTTGAACATTTTGCACAGCATTATATCATTGTGGCCCATCCCAACCATCAGGAGTTCATACTTTTCACAGTGGTCCTCGGGGTCCCTTTTCCCGTTAAACTCGCTCATCTTGGGGAATTATCTCTCCTTTCCCGGAGGGGGTCGGTATAGCTCAATCTTTTGTGTTACAACAGGTTCTCGATCGGGCCTCCTATCACCGAAGAGGGCCTTCTCTAAGCGATTGAGCCTGAGGCGGGATCCATCGGGCTCTTCACCTGAATCGGAAGAGTAGGGTTGCTTAGCCCTCTTCCTTCGGGGATGCGAATCAGAGTCAAACTCATCTTCTTCGTCATACGCCCTTCGTTCCCTTCTATCCTTATGTGCTCTGCCGATTTCTTCGGCCCGCATCGCTTCTCTCAAGGCTTGTTCTTGCAGTTCAATTTCTTCCCTCTGTAGTTGCAGGGCTTTAAGCCGGAGGGCATCAACTTCTCTTTTCTTGGCCCACACTTCCGCTTCCTTGTCAATCTGATCAACTTTGGTCTTACCCTTCTCCGCGGCCTTTTCTGCCCGGATCTTTAGGAGTAAGGCCTCTTCTTCAGGGGTTAACGTGATAACCCCGTCCTCGTCGACTAGGGAGGATGGTTGTCCCTTGTCGGCGAAATCAGGTGGCGGTGAATGCTCATGAATTTCTGTCATTTTCTCAACTTGTAACTCTCTCGTGATTCCCACAGACGGCACCAAATGTTACGCCCAGATCCTTTCGGTTGTATGAACAGATTTCGGCTGGATTGAAGATGGCTTCGGCCGTACCTGAAAGTGAAGAGAATGCGAGGGTTTGGACCCCCGATTCACCTCCGGTGTGAGAATCAGAATCTGGCTGTAAAATTAGGGTAGTAATACAAGAGAAGTAGAGTGTTGAGAGTGCATATATTTTATCTTACTTCACAAGGGTTTTTATACCCAATCATGCCATGAATGTTCTTCCATTACCAACTATTAAGGAGGGAGTGAAAAGGGGGCGTTATGTGCCTTGCATTGTCCAACGGTCCGCGAGTAGCAGGCCTCGGTCTGGGATTCCATGGGCCTTGGCGACGCGGGCCTGGAGGTCTTTCGGCTCAGTAGCACAACCGCTTAATGGGCCTTCGTTCAATGGGTCTTATTGGGCCTATAACCAACACCCTGTACATGCCAGATTTGAGTATTATCTTTTATCAATTCACAAGCTCCGGCTACTGCTAGCCTACAAAATAACTAAAGTTTGACAAGGATATTTCATCCAAAATATCCCAACCTTAAAAATTTCACATGCCATATTTCTCCTCCACTCAGAAATAATATTAGCATATCACTTCACCTAGCTACTCAAGAACTAGCTAAAAATTAGAAAACATCTTAACCATTGCGCACACACACACATTATGATGATGCAAAAAATAGTTTGTTGCGCCACACCGCCAGCGGTGACACCTACAATAGTACCATCGCAAGGATCGACATCCTTGCCGGTCCGTACGATCCCCGGAGGGTACGGATTGCCAATGGTTGGGCCTTTAAAGGACAGGCTAGACTATTTTTGGTTTCAAGGACCAAGTACATATTTCAAAAAGAGAATAGAGGAGCACAAGAGCACTGTGTTTAGGACAAATATGCCGCCAACGTTTCCGTTTTTCATGGGAGTGAATCCGAATGTGATAGCAGTGCTGGACTGCAAGTCATTTGCGCATATGTTTGATATGGAACTGGTTGAGAAGAAGAACATTCTTATAGGAGATTTCATGCCTAGCACTGGCTTCACTGGCGATGTTCGTGTTTGTGCTTACCTTGATACTTCTGAACCTCAACACACTCAGGTATGGTCCTGTTTGTTACTTTGACTTTTTGCACGTATTTAAGCTGTGTTGAAATGTATCATAAATATAATTTTTAAGATTTTAATTTGAAGAGACCTTAACTACGAACATATAATTACAAATTTAGGATGCTAAGTATTATGGGACGCAAAGAATATAAGAAAACGATATTCAAACTTATGATTGTTTCTGTTGTTGTATAAATTTCTAACAGGTGAAGAAATTTGCAAAGGAGATTCTTAAACGCAGCTCAAAGATTTGGGTCCCTACTGTAACCTCAAACCTAGACACAATGTGGAACACCATCGAATCCGATATTGAAAAATCCGAATCTGGCTCCGTTACTCCCCTCGTCCAACTCCAACAATTCATCTTCAACTTCCTAACTCGTTGCCTAATCGGAGTTGATCCATCAAAATCACCCGAGGTAGCCGAAAAAGGTTACATGTGGCTAGATGCTTGGCTTGCACTACAAGTCCTTCCCACTGTTAGCATCCCAAGCTTACAACCTCTCGTAGAAATTTTTGCGCATTCTTTCGCTTACCCTTCTTTTCTTGTCTCCGGAGGTTATAATAAACTCGCGGAGTTTATTGAAAAAGAAGGCCAAGAAGTTCTTGAGCTAGCACAAAATGAGTTTGGTCTCGGTAAAAAAGAAGCCCTGCATAACCTAATTTTTATCCTCGGGTTTAATGCATTCGGTGGATTTACTGTATTTTTACCAGCCATTTTTAGTGCCCTAGGAAATGACAAGACAGGGTTGCAACAAAAGTTAAGAAATGAAGTCAAGGAAAAGATCGGGACGAGCTCGCTGAGTTTCGACTTGGTGAAACAACTCGACTTGGTTAACTCGTTCGTTTACGAAACACTCAGGCTTAACCCGCCTGTACCATTACAGTATGCGAGAGCTAGGAAAGATTTTACGTTGAGCTCGCATAACTCCGCATTTGAGATCAAAAAAGGGGAGTTACTCTGTGGATATCAACCTCAAGTTATGAGAGACGAGAAAGTATTCGAAGAGCCTGAAAAATTTGTTGCTGATAGGTTTACCACGAAAAAAGGGAGCGAGTTACTGAATTATTTGTACTGGTCGAATGGACCACAGACGGGGACACCTAGCGAGTCGAACAAACAATGTGCTGGTAAAGATTATGTAACGCTTACAACTTCTATTATTGTGGCTCATATGTTTCAGAGGTACGAGTATCTTTCGATTGATTCTCAGGGATCAATCTCGAAAGTTGAACATGCCAAGTAAATTTCGAATGTTTAGTGGAATACAACAAATTGTGGATTTATGTTATCTTCTTGTGTATTAAGACTTTTGGTGTAATTCATCTTTGTTTTTTTCAAAGGTCGTAAAATTTGAAAATCAATTATAAATTCGGTTATATTTCCAAAATCCTAATAATTAACCAATTTTCCTATTATTTTATTTTCGGCATTCGAATAAGGCCAAATACTAGCTTAAATTTAAATAGGTTCACCTTCAATTTCCCATAATACTCCTCCTAGCCGGCCGATTTTAGAACACATGTTTTTTAGGTGGTCAAAAAAATGAGTTATGTATGCTGAACCTTGCATTATCATAATTTATTCATTTTATGTTTATATACAAAAATTTTGAATGAAGCAGAACATAAATCAGACTTTCACGCATTTCAAATAAATCACATTAATTATGTGGTTTCTAACAATTATTTAGTATACTTAAATTTCAGAAAATTAGAGAAGGTGCCACACAAACAATAGTATATATACTATTTCACATAATGATTTACTGAAGTTTTAATATATTGGGGGGAGATTATATATATAATTTAAAATTTTGGAACTTGAAAAAAACCTATATGATATGAATTTATGTATCAGTTAATAATTGTGTCATTTTCGATGGAGTATCTGACCATGTCATTAATTATTATTATTATTATTATTATTATTACTTGAAAAGAAAATTGGCAATGATATTAAATAGTTCGTAATACAAAATTTAATTATTTTGATAGGTTATAACAAATTCATTTATGTATAATTAATAAAAGTCAACTCTTGCAAATTTAATAATTGTTGTGATTTATTTGTAAGAAAAAATGCCCAAAATACACCACTTTACAGTTTCAAGTATCCAAAATACCCACCGGCAGGAAAACTGCCCAAAATATCCACTGAATACGCATGTTAGAGATGCGTATTCTATTTTTAAAAAAAATACAAAGAATACGCATGTGAGACATGCATATTCTCTCACATGCGTATTTTTTGTATTTTTTTTAAAAAATAGAATACGCATGATAATAATGCGTATTCAGTGGGTATTTTGAGCGGTTTTCCCGCCGGTGGGTATTTTGGGCAAATCTCCCCAAATAGTGTCTATTTTGGTTTTTCACCCTATTTTTATTATTTTTTAAAAATATTGTTATAATAAATATGTAGATTTTGAGAAAAATACGGGTGTTGAATTTAATTACTTTCTTTGGGATGTATATTATGTAGCTATATATAGCAGAATATCTTATCATAGAATATCTAATCATGTCCTATTTACTGTTGTATCATCGTATCATGTTTTGGTGTTTGAATATTAGTTGAATAATTTAATCTATTATATTTATGATGAATTTAACCTCTAACCATGTTTAATCTAGAATTGTTACGACATTATTATCGCATTATCTTATTTAAATAGTAGTAAAATAATGTAATCATTTTATATTTATGATTATATTAAAATAATCTCAATATTATATCAATGGTTGAGATTGTTTTGGCGTTATATGACCAAAATTTTGGATATTGAGTTCCTTGCACTTATTATATATAAGGATATATTTTAATATTTTTTATTTAGAGTTACTTAAATTAAAAAAATATTACTAACTGAAATATGTAGTTTTACCGTTATTTTTAGGTATTTTTCCTAAATATAATTATTTTTTTAATTTAAATGATAACTTTTATCCCCATCAATAAGATACGAATCACATTTAGTTTTTTTTTTTATTTTTTTTATTATGAGTCCCATTGTAATGATCAAACCCAACTAATAATATTTAGTTTGATTTTAATTTTGTTTAAAGACGAACCAATAGTAATTATTATTTTGTGTTAGCCCCAAATCCATTATACAAAATCAATTCAACTGCTTATTCTTAGTTTGTTTTAAATTTATTTAACCTCTACCATTAGTATAATTTTGTTTTAGTAAAGATAAATAGTGTATATTATTTTTTCTTATATCAATGTTATTACATTGACAAACGAACCTCTTTTCAAGTTTTGAAAAAAGTATAATGAATAACATGAATAAAAAACAATCTCGTGTATTATATTGTGCGAGGCGTGGATTTTTTTTAATATTGTATAATTTTAAAAAAAATAAATTGAACTGTAACTTTAAGATGCGAAATTTGTTTATTCACAATTTTTTATATGATACGATTTGATAATGATTATACATATACACAAGTATTTGTAAAAATATTTAACGGTTCATATTAAATTGGTAGTAAATGAACCATGACTAACAAAAATTGGAATAAGATCATACCTATGCATATTATATAATAAGGATATAATTTGATATTTTTATTTAGAGATATTTAAACTTGAAAAATAATAATATTACTAATTGAAATCTATAATATTATTGTTATTTATTGTGTGTTTACCAAATATATTTTTTTAATGTAAACAATAAGTTTTATCCAGGTTCAATATATAATATACGAATCACATTTAGTTTTATTATTAATTTAATTATCTCTAGATACATTATTCTAATCAAGTTCAACTAACAATATTTAGTTTGATTTAAATTTTGTTTGTTAACTCAAATGAGTGGTATACATTATTTTATTTTAACTAGTCGAATGTTATTTTGATTTTAATTTTATTTTATACTCGATTAGTTCTAAATTTTTTTGCTTGGATGAATAGTATATATTATTTTATTTTAACCCGATTATTCCGATCGACGAATTACGAGTTCAATAACATAATTTTAAATTTTTAACCCTAAATCCATTACACTTACTAAAGTTAACTCATTATACTTTGTTTATTTTAAATTTATTTTAATCTCGATCAATATTATAATTTTATTTTAGTTAAGATAAATAGTGTACATTATTTTCTTTTGTTTCAATGTCATTACCCCGATAAACGAATGATCTCTATTTAAGTTTTGAGAAAATTAATATGAATAACATAGATAGTTAATCAACCCGTGTATTATATAAATCCAAAGTTCAAGAGCTTGCTCTGATATCAATTATTATTCCCAAACAATCTAAATAAGAATTACAAAGGGGGGGTTGAATGTAATTCTGGCTTCTTTTTGGATTTTAAGAATGATTCTTCTACAAATAAATAACTGTGTTTGATTTGCAATAGTGCAGAATAAGAATATAACAGAAATCAAATCACAAAGCAATTAAATACAAGTATTTAAAAACTTTCTGGTAGATTGAACTTTTTCACCAGAGATATATATTAAGTAGAGAACTATGTGATACAAATAGTACACAGCTGCTTACAAGTTGAACAACTAGAGCTACAGAGAAATTCTTTGCAGATTTTGCTATATCTATTTCTCTGGTTTTTGCTTACTAACTTCGATGCTATTCAACTTACTACACTTGGTTTATATATCACCAAGATACATGATAAAACGATAAGATAATAAGATAAACTATATCTAGTCTAACTTCATGCTGCTACACTTATCTTTGCCAGCATCTTTGAATATCATCTGTTTATCATGGAAATGAAAATGCTTCTTTATTCTCTAAATCCTTCAAACAGGCTACCACATTCCATTTACATACAACCAACACATGTGACTGTCAAGTCACTGTCAACTGCTCTTTGAATTTGAACATCCGTTGGAACTTAGATTGATCATCCGTTGGAACTTAGATTGATCATCCGTTCAAACTTTGGTTAATCATTCGTCGAGACTTATATTGATCATCCGTTGAAACTTTGTGAATCATCCGTTGAGACTGTCTTCTTGATAGTTAACTCTATTTCATTTATACAAAATTATATAACATCTATTATTTACAATTCACCATCATATCTTACATATCAATCTAGTAGTCAACATGACTTAAACATTCGACAACACCTAGTTCACTAAGTTATCCAAGTATGCAGAAATGTGCT
Source organism: Apium graveolens (assembly GCF_009905375.1). NCBI lineage: Eukaryota > Viridiplantae > Streptophyta > Magnoliopsida > Apiales > Apiaceae > Apium > Apium graveolens. Next base: position 13,911 of record NW_027421333.1, read on the forward strand.
ACTAGTCTTATTGTACATAAGCTACTCTTTCAATATATGTTGAAATGATCATCCGTTGAAAGCTACAAAATCACTTAAATAATATCTACTTAGTATTTTATTCAAATTATCATCAAGTACACAACATATTCCTAACAATCTCCCACAATTTATGTCTACTGGAATTATAGTCATAAATTAAGAGAAACTTGATGATAACAAAACACTCTATGAATACAGAATAAAATAAAGTAGATAAAATTTACAAGTGGTGCAATTTATTGAAAATTCTCACAAAGAAAGATTTGTAGAGTGTCTTATAGATCATTATCAAGATGCTCATCTAGATTGAGAAATTTAAGATCATTTTCTTGATTGCCTTGACTTCTTCCCAGCTTCACATCATTCTCTTCAATCTGACATTGGAATTGTCTAAAAAATTTTGATTCATTCTCATTTGTTAGATCCAGCTTTTCTTGTATTTCTCTGAGAGTTTCATGGCTAGCGATCTTTAGCTGATCTTCCAATCTGAAGAATCTTTATAATGTTCTTTTCATCGTTGAACTCCATGATCCAGTATGGCCTCAAATGCAACCTATCTTCAGTGAAAGGAATAGTCAATACTCTTGGGAGTGCATTTGGTCCTCTCCAGCTATTTCTTATCTCCTCAATCTTGTTTAGTACCATTTTCTTGGATACTATGTTGAATTCAAAGTTTTTCTTGATTGAGGAGAAGACAGTCACTAAAGTTGAACAGCCTTCATTGAGAATTCTGTGAAGTGGCCATGTAATTTCTTTACCACCCTAGTACCTGAAGACTAGTCTCCCTGGAAGGTGCTTGTAGGCATCAATAGATCTGACTTCTTCAAGCTCATCCAGATAGAGATTTATATCTGAAAATTCTTTGATGTCACATATGAAGAGTTGATCTCCTTTGTTGACAGTAGGTTTGGTTTTGGCCACTTGCTTGGATTTGAGCTTGGTAGGCTTGACTGTTTTGACTACTTTTTCCTTTGTCTTCCTTTGTTTGGAAAAGATTGGAAGATTTAGATCAGGAAGAGGCAAGTTGTCCCAATCTATAGGCTCATCATTTGGAACAACAGTATCACCATGAAAGGTGATGTTAGGATCAACCTTGAATTCAGCTTCCTTCACAGTAGGTATGGCTGATTGGCTTGAGGTTGTAGATTGGGCTGACATGTAGTCTTTCTTGTCTTCATCAAAATTTATCTTCCTCTTTGCATGCATCTTGTATCTAAACTTCCTTTTTATATGCGTTGGTTTTTTTCTTTCCTTCACCCAGATTCTCAGATGTCTCGGTTGGCAATATAACTTCTGTGATTGCAGGCTTCTTAGCTTGGTTCTTGGCATCTAAAGCAGCTTGCTTTTGTTGTTGTTTGAGCCTCACCTTTTCTTCTTTCTTAGCTTCTGCAAATTGTGGATGTCCAGCCACTACACACAGATCAATTTATCATTTCCGTAGATTTTAGCAATTCTTTTCTTTAGCACTGAGTCTATGAGATCTTTGAAGAAAGCTATGGACCTTCCAAGCAGCTTTTTTTATCTAGCCTAGGGGTTTCATATGATAGGTCTAGTGGATTTTTGTCTGAGGTTTTTGGATAAATTATTTTTGGATTAAAAATTTCACTGGCCTTTGGAGATTTGATTGTTGAGGGTTGACCCCTTTCTAAGTTCCCTAGGCTCATCTCATCAGCTGAAATTTGTCTCAATTGAGAGAAGTGAGAGAAGACTTTGTCTTTCTTCTCAATTGGACCAAACTTCTTTACAATTTATTCATCAATTTTCTTCCATTTGTCATCCAGTTCTTTCTCAACTGCTGCAACATCAAGCTGTTTAGATTTCTCATTTGATTCCAACTTAGCAGCTGCTATCTTAATTAGATCAATGCTGTCCATGACTGGTGGCTTTAGGAAAGTAAATGCGGGAACAATTACTTTGCTTACTTGAATTTTGAGCACTTTCTCCCCCTCACTTGTTGACTCCCCTTGGGTAACTGGAATAATATTTTTCTCTCCCTTTTTGTTAGCATCAAGTTGAGTGGAGGTTGAGGTCTGTGCAGCCACCAGTTTCCGAAGTAGCATAGTTTGTTGGGCTTGATGGAGATGAATTTTAGTGATTGAAGTTTCCAGGGTTTTGATCCTTTTGTCTAAGGAATCCACCTTGCTGCTTAGATCTGAATTTTTCCTTAGTTGTCTGCTGATGTCTAGAAAAGTTGTTCTAGGAAACTTGGCATCCAATCTCTCAGTAACATCCTTTTTGATTTGATCAATTTCAGTATTTAGTTCATTGAAATCCTGATTTTGTTTAAGAGATTGTATTTGATGCAGTTGAAGAGAGTGCAAATGTGCTTGTAGAAGGCTCTTGGTGTTGGCATTTGTAGTAGCTTGAAGGGCTGTCTGAGTTTGCTGAATGATATGAGAAAGGGTGGACTTGAAATGATGCTCATCACATGCTTTGAAAAACACCCAAGATGGCATGTTTGATCTAAAGCTAGGGCCTGCTTGTCCCCCTATATCCATGGAGTCTCCTTCATCATCATCTTCATCCCCAGATAGATCCTCAGAACCACCAGTTCCATAATCAATGTCATCACTAGCTGTGGGTGGCATGGCTGTGATGGCATCTTTAGCTCTTTGCATGGAGGTAGTAGTATGTACCAAATTGAGCATTCTTTCAGCAGCCACATTGTCCAGTTCAGCCAAAACTTGATAAGCTGAAACAGGGCGAGTAAATGGCAGTTTCATAAGAAAAAGAATCTAAGAAAACTTGATATTCTTGCTGAATTAATTTTTTTTTAGCCTCATTGAGATTTATTAACTGACTTACAATTAGATTTGGCCAAATGTGCGGGTTTGAACCGCTCATTCGGGACCGGTTCATACGGAAACCGTAAAAAATTCGGACCGAACCGGGCCGGTTCAAACCCGCCCAATTCGCTAAATTAGGTGAACCGAATACGAATACTAATTTCAGAACCCGGAACCGCACGAGCCCGCACGAGCCCGCACGAGCCGAGCCCGCACGAGCCGCACGGACCAGGCAACTCGCACAGCCCGCACGAGCCCGCACAGCCCGCCCGCGGGTGTGCCTCACACGCCAACATCTTCCTCCTTTCTGCCATGTCTGTGAACTGTGTTTCTGTCCATATAGAAGAAAACCAAGCCTATTGAGATGATATAATCGTTAGATGCTTGAGTAATATGTCCATATAGAAGAAAAGTTCACGCCCATGAGTTGCTTGATGAAATGTTTACACCAGAATTAATTGGTTATGCCACAATACTAATTTTGTAGAAAACAACATCAAGAGGACTGATAAATTTTGAAGGTTTTTATAGCTACATTTTGGTTTTGTGTAATGGTTAAATCATAATATCCCTACACATAATGGAAGACCTTTGGAAATGGAGGCTTGTATACATGAAAATTATCAGGTACAGAGGTAATATTTTGGGTTATAATGGCTCAATAAAAGAACAATTCTAGAGACTTCATATTTACCCAAAAGATGATTTCCTTCAAGTTGGTTACTGTGAGAGGGTTCCAAATTCGCATGCTTAAAGCCCGCACTCAGCACGCACAGCCCGCATCGCTCACGAGTCCAGTGTCGGTTACGAGTTCGTGTATGTCAGTTCGAGCCCAGCCCGACCCGATTCGTTTAACTTGCGTGCCGGTTTAGTGTTCTTGCTTCCCGAGCTCAACCCGCATTCAGCCCGGCCCGGCCCGCACGGACCGCCTAACTGGCCAGCTCTACTTACAATGGGCTCTTCCATTCTTCTGTACATGCTTTTCTTTCATTTTCTCTCTTTTCTTGAATCAAGGGCTCCCCTTGGCTTCCCACCCTCACACCCTCACCTTCACCTACTAAGGTGGGACTCCACTCACTCAGTTTTGCCAAGCTGGAAGAAATAGCTTGCAGTTTTTCACTCTTTTCCTCTCCTTTTGCCTGAGAGCAACTCAGCCTCTCACTCAATTCACTCACTTCCATCAGTCCTAAGAGTGATTGTACAAATACTAGATCATCTGCACTTGTAACATTTGTTGAAGTTTGAAGTGGTGCAATGATATTCAACGATGAGGAACATCCATCAAAATAGTAGTTGAGAGTTTCAACGGATGACTGCTGTTAAGCACATCCGTCGAGATACAATCACTTGTCAACAGATGAACAATATCCGTCGAGATAGTGGAAATGAAAGAGTTTGGGGTAGAGACCAATGTTGAATCTGTGGTGATTGATTTGAGATATTGCACAGATGTTTCAGTAGACTCAGAAAGAAATGGCAAGTAAGCCAACAAATCATCTAAAAGATGATGCTCACTTGCTTGAATTTTTGGCTCCTCCCTGAGAGTTAGAGATGGAGAATCAGGAATTGATATATGAATTATATTAACATCTAGTGAATGTGTGGGTGAGTTTAGTATGTTAGGTGATTCAATTATTAAAGATTTTGGCCGTGACTCCACATTTATTGGAGCCACATCAACCAGACTTTGAGAATGTGCATGTACTGAGTCTTTGACTGCAGTAGGCACAGTGTGTGCACCCTGTGTATCCCCAATGGTTTTGGATTTCTTCTTTCTGGCATAAGTTTGGGGTGAGCTTGTGTCCCTTACCCTTTTGGCCTATGCTCTTGGCTGAGAGTTTTGTTTAGTAGTCACATCCTTTTGGGAGGATGCAACTAGCAATGAGCTAATGTCCTTAGTAATCACTACAGTTTTTTGGGAAACTACAGTGTGGCTAAGTTGTGATTCACTCACCTTTCCAACCTTATTATTCTTAGGGCTTCTTTGATGTTCACCCTGTCCCTCACTAATCTTACTTCGCTTCACACTCCCCTCTTGATTTTTAGTAGATTTTACAACTAGCTTCTGTTGAGAGAAACTAGAGGGGGCTTTCTTTGACCTTGATTTTGAAACTTTTGGTTTTTTGGCTTGGGTAGACATCTGTTTTGTCACATTCACAGATGCCATTGCCACAGTTGATGAAAAAGAAGTAGGTGGTTGAGAAATAGTGGTAGAGACAGAAATATTTACCTCACTTACCTGAGGCAACTCCATGATTGGTATGTACACAAGTGTAACATCTATGTGATGATTTCCCTGTTCAAGTCAGCAATAATTCTCCTCTCTTAGAACTAACAAGCTAACTTGTTTGTTGGTTTCTCAATGGTGAGATTCTCAGAAACAAAATTAGCTAGCATCATGAAAAATCTAGCATAATAGATATTCTTAGACCTCTTCTTAATATCCCTAATTCACTCCCTATCTTATAAAATGACAGAAGTGCTAAAATTGAAATACTTATCACTAAGAAATATAAGCATATGAACAAGTGAGTAAGATACAACATCAAAATTACTTATTTTTCCAGAAAACACCTTGATAAATGAATCACATAGAAAACTCCATTATTTTTTAAGACCTAGTCTCCTAACATCGCCTAATTTAGTGGCATCAAGAGCATAACCCATGGAAACTAGCATGTTACTCACATCAGTGTCTGTGTGCAAGTGTGTTAGTTTCAGGCAAATTAAAACACTTTTCAATTGCATCACAGTTAACACAATGTTCACTACCTTTGAGAGTGAAGGTAATGGTCTTGTCCTTTGAGTTGAACACATCTGTAGTCCAAATTTCCTCGACAACCTCACAGTAAATGGTTGAGGACTCAAGCATGGCATAGCTCAATTTACAGTTTAGTATGAAGTCCATCATCTCGTGATAGTCTTTAGATGCCAAAATTTGCTTGTTCACTAAAGCCACAAAGTTGTTCTTTTCATAAACAAACCCAGTTGAGGACATGATTTTGACTATGGGTGCCATTGTTGTGATTGAGATTAGTTGCAGAGAGAGTTTTTGCTTTTGGGAAGAAGAAGTTAGAGAAATTGCTTTGAGAAAGATAAAAACAAAGAATAGAAATGTAATTAGCTTTTATACTTTCTCAGAAATAAGCTGTCAAAAAGTAAAAAGTAAAATAAAGTGACCAATCAAATTAACCCAAAATAGCCGTTTAAAAATAAGAGAAAACTGTCAAAATTCTAAGATTATCCGTTAAAATATACATATAGGCTGTAAGTAAATTCGACGGATGATGCTCAAAATTAACGGCTAAGATTGAGTACAATTCGACGGATGATGATAAAATTACCCAGAGTAATAATTGATACTTTTACGGATAATACAGTTCAATGGATGTTCATTTTCAATGAATAATGAACATCCGTCGAAATATAAATTTTGACATAGCCAAAATTTACATTAATGACAAGAAATATCAAATATTATTCTGGCTGTAGTTCAATTTACCTAGACATCAAAGTAGATTATGAGTAATTAAGCATACCTAACTCACTTACCAATCTAGTGAAAGTGAATTCATCAAGTGGTTTGGTAAAGATGCTTGCAAGTTGTTTTTCACTTGGAACAAAATGAAGTTCCACAGTACCATTCATAACATGCTCTCTAATGAAGTGGTACTTGACGTCAATGTGCTTTGTCCTTGAATGTTGTACTGGATTCTCAGTGATGGCAATAACACTTGTGTTATCACAAAAAATAGGAATCTTATTCACTTATAGACCATAGTCTAACAGTTGATTTTTCATCCATAAAATCTGTGCACAACAACTACCAGCAACAATATATTCAGCTTCAGCTGTAGAAGTAGAAACTGAATTTTGCTTTTTACTGAACCATGATACTAGCTTGTTTCCTAGAAATTGACAGGTTCCTGTAGTACTTTTTCTATCAATATTATAACCTGCATAATCTGCATCTGAATAACCAGTTAGATCAAAGCCAGAATCTCTAGGGTACCAAATGCCAAGTTTTGGTGTTCGCTTGAGATATCTGAAAATTCTCTTAATAGCTATTAAATGAGATTCTTTAGGATTAGCCTAAAATCTAGCACATAGACAGGTAGCAAATATTATATCTGGCCTACTAGCTGTTAATTATAAAAGTGAGCCAACCATGCCTCTATAGCTTAAAATATCCACAGACTTTTCAGCTTTCTTTAATTCAAGTTTAGTTACAGTGGCCATGGGAGTTTTTGCAGATGTGCAATCCATTAGATTAAATTCTTCAAAAGATCATAAATATATTTGGTTTGACTAATGAATATTCCATCACTAACTTGATGAACTTGTAAATTAAGAAAGTAAGTTAGTTCTCCCATCATACTCATTTCATATTTACTTTGCATCAATTGGAAAACTTTTTGCAAAGTTTTTCATCTGTAGAGCCAAATATAATATCATCTACATAAATTTGAACAAGTATACTGGAGCCATTAACATTTCTAAAGAATAAGGTTTTGTCAACAGTACCTCTAGTGAAGTAATTTTCTAAGAGAAACTTTGATAAACTATCATATCAGGCTCTAGGTGCTTGCTTCAATCCATAAAGTGCTTTCAAAGATAGTAGACGTATTCTGGAAAATTTGGGTCTTCAAAACCAGGAGGCTGACTGACATAGACTTCCTCCTCCAAATCTCCATTTAGAAAGGCACTTTAATATCCATTTTGTGGCGCCCTCCAAACCCGGGTCAGAAGTTTGGGGTCCACACACACACCATTTATAACCTGCTTATAACAATAATAAAGATAATAATAATATACAGTGACCCTACTTACCAACTACCACAGACCGCAACAGGTTAAAGTATGCACACAAGCCAAACACATACTTATTTTACAAACCGTTCAAATCTCAACTATCCAAACTCAGAACTGAGTAATAAACATTATTACAAACGTTTACAAACTTATATTATCCCGAAAGAAGCCTACTAGCTTAGCTCAATCAACCTGAACCCCTAGCTCTCGCGCTGGACTGGGGATCCTCGGTACCAACCGGTTCCTTTTTAACTGGAAAAGAACATAAACAACATCACACAAATGAGCTAACTAGCTCATCAAGTCACAATGACAAAACTAAGAATAATGATCACCAAGTGAAAATGGTTACGATATCAAGTGAACAATGAATTATGATTTAGAATTGGATATTATATTTTCATTTTAAAAACCAAGGTTAGGCTGCTGATCAGTCACGCACTAACCCCGAGCAAAGCACACAACACTGCTCTAACTACTGGATCCAAGGCACATATTGGCCTAACTTGACCATTATATGGTCTGACCACGAATCTGGTCCACAATTTTATAAAAACAATCCAATTCTAACATAATAACAGAATAAGCAGTAATAAACAATAAACAGGATCATTAACAACATTGGACATTCAATAATGAAAATGGTTTCAATCTGCATAAAGATCAATATGGCATTCCCAAAGCTTGGCTGTTAGGTAATGAAAGAATTGGATAACAAAGGAATCAATGTTTCAGGGTTTCCAAAAACTTGGTCTTTCAGAGCACAAGATACAATAGGTTGAATGTGTAAGCAATCTGGTTCAGTGTTTGATATTTAGTTTGTATGTACTTGTGGAGTAGTATCGTATATTTGAGGTTCGTATTGGGTATACAACAATCAATGGACTAGAAAGAATCAGGTTTACGGCTCAAGATCAATAACTGAAATCAGGGTTTAGGGTTTAGTGCTTCAAAGCACTTACAATATTAAAAAGAACTATCAATCACTACAATATCTCGAGAAAGTTCCGAACACTTGCCTGGTACTAGCTTATTATACTGCACTCGCTTTCAGTCACGACTGTCTTACTCTTTGACTACCTGTTTCCCTTTCCTACGCCTTGCCTCTTCTGCTCACATATCATAAGCATCTATCAATATTCAACTTATACGATTCTATTCGACACATACTTCTATTTACCCTTCGTTTCACCCAAATCCGATTAACGGATTGAAAGTTACGCAATAAACAAGTAAATATCGAATATATAGACCGACAGTTAACCAACAAGTCACATATAACATATAACACGTCACATAATCAATGATATAACGTTTATAACGAAGTCTCGGGTCATAAACAGACTTTCGGATATTTAAAATGATTTTTAAAACATTTTTCGGAATTAAAACGGGTCGTTGGATCAATTTGGAGTAATAAACAGGGTTCGGCTGGCCAATTCTGGCTTCAAAACAATTTTATAATAATTATCGAGCCTTGAAAACAGTTTAAAATAATATTTTAAAGCTCGAAACTATTTTTTCAGAATTTTAAATCATTTTTAAATAATTAAATCTAATTAAATAATTAATTAAAATCAATTAATAATTAATTAAATCAATTAATCAATTAATTTCCAAATTAATTGACCAATTAATCAATTAAAAATTAACTGAAATTAATTAACTAATTAATTCAGATTTATTTTTAAATTAAAAATAATTTTTGGAATTAAAATAATAATTTTTGGAATTTTCAGAATTAAAATCGAATTTTTATAATAAAAATAAATAGGGAATATGATTTTTGAGTATTTTTAAAACAGGAATCCTATTTTTGAAAACTCTGGAAAGTTCAGGGACTGAACTTCATCGTTTTCAAAAGTCAGGGTACTAAACTGTAATTTTCCAAGGGGTCGCCGGAAAACAATCGGGGGTGGCCGGAGAACTCAATTCCGGCACCCTCACCTCACCATCTGCTCCAGATCTACACTACATAACACCAGGAATCTATTCGCGCAATCAAAACACATCAATCATCCCTGTCCTGGCCGGAAATTGGCCAAGAACATCGAAAACTTAAAAAGACAACTCCCTTCGATTCATTAATTCTCTGTTAACGAGCTATATACCAATCGATTGCAAATTTCATAAGGAACACAACCCACTATAAAATCAACAACTAATAACCCCTAAATCAAAAAGCCCCAAATTTTAATTGAAAACATTCATACGGATTATAAACCCTAATTTCAAAATTCGAAAATTAAACCCACTTTTGAGCATGTTATTGAACTCCAAATCAGATGTATGATATATGAAAATCAGCAGGAAAACAAGCTCTACAACATGCAATCATCAAATCATACAAACAATCATCCCGAACAGAAATTCATATTTTTAATAATAATAATTCGAAAATAAATAAATTTTCAGAAAATAAACCTTGATTTCTGCAGTGATATGGAACACAGAATCTGATAGTACTCCTTGAGACCTTCGATTTGGTTACTCCAACTTTTCCAACTGATTTCAATAATACTTGAAATGGTAGTTTGATTCTCAGAAGATTTTATGAATTTAGGGTTTTTCTCTGAAAAATTATAAAATTAACTGTCTGCAAATGATTTTGATACGAAATAAAAATACGGTAAAAGGCTATTTATAATTACGGAAAATTAGTATCCCGTTGGATCATTCCGAATATAAAATGGTACGTTTATTTATAAAAACTTATCCAAACGGTATCGGTTTTCGGGATAATTATCCAAATTAGTACAATTTGTCCTGCGGTCTTGGTCTGAGCGCCTGGTTACACGCATTACGAGGTGATAATTGTGATAATTTAATAAAAAGCTCCCGTTTCTCGAAAATACGAGTTTTTTTGATTTACCGAAACGAATATTATATCGAAAATGTTGCGCCGGGACCCGCGCAGGACAAACCGTATGCCTGATCGAAAAAGTCGAAACATGGAAAATGCTCGAAATATTGAAATTAGGCTAGGAAGGAGTTCTCGAAGAGTTTTCGGGTTCTAAAAACATAAAAACGAATGACGTCGGTTGGTTCCCGTTTTTATAAAATAGATTTTAAATACCGGGAAAAAGATTTTATAAAATCCCTATGATTCCTATAAATTCATAAATCAACATAAAAATAATTAGGAAGATATGACAATTATCTATATTTTATTTTGGACATATAAAAATTTAAATACTCAATTAATAATATTTTTAAACATCCAAACACATTTAACACTTAACAAATAATCACAGAATAGATACGGAAACACATATAATAATTATTTAATAGCAAAAACAATTAAACGATATATCCCGAATATTACACATTTGATAGACTTTGAAATTGGCATGGGCTGCATAGGCTAAGAAGATTCTCATGGCTTCAAGTCTTGTAACAGGAGCAAAGGTTTCATCAAAATCAATTCTTTCTTGTTGACATTAGCCCTTAGCAACCAATCTAGCTTTATTTCTGACCACTATGCCATTTTCATCCATGTTGTTTCTGAATACCCACTTGGTGTCAATAGGATTCTTTTCTAGGCTTGGGTACTAGCTTCCATACTTTATTCCTTTCAAATTGGTTTAGCTCCTCTTGCATAGCTAAAACCCAATCAAGATCCAACATAACTTCTTCTACCTTTTTAGGCTCTTCCTGAGATAGAAAGCTGCTACATAGGCATTTATCTTGACTTGTTTTCCTTAATTGCACTCTTGAAGAGGCATCACCAATGATCAGTTCTAATGGGTGATCTCTTGTCTACTTTCTCTGTTGAGGTAGATTAGCTCTAGATGAAGAGGCCTCATTATTGTCTTGATTTGTGACAAAGTTTGATTAGAAGAAAATCCCCCTGAGTTTGTGGATCTTTGACTTGTAGTTGGGGTTCTTTCTGATTGTGATATGTATTGGTCCTCAATTTCTATTAATGATTTAACGGATGTTGAATTTTCCCTTTCGACGGATGCTGTAGATTGTCTTCCAATGGATGATGCACTTGGTCTTTCGACGGATGTTGAATTATGTGCTTCATTTATTGTAGATTTTTCTGCATTTTCCTTAGACATTGGTTCTTGGCCACTCTCATCATCATTATCTTCAGAAATCATTTCAACATTATCAAATTTGAGGCTTTCATGGAAATCTCCATCTTTAGCGATCTTTAGCTGATCTTCCAATCTGAAGAATCTTTATAATGTTCTTTTCATCGTTGAACTCCATGATCCAGTATGGCCTCAAATGCAACCTATCTTCAGTGAAAGGAATAGTCAATACTCTTGGGAGTGCATTTGGTCCTCTCCAGCTATTTCTTATCTCCTCAATCTTGTTTAGTACCATTTCTTGGATACTATGTTGAATTCAAAGTTTTTCTTGATTGAGGAGAAGACAAGTCACTAAAGTTAAACAGCCTTCATTGAGAATTCTGTGAAGTGGCCATGTAATTTCTTTACCACCCTAGTACCTGAAGACTAGTCTCCCTGGAAGGTGCTTGTAGGCATCAATAGATCTGACTTCTTCAAGCTCATCCAGATAGAGATTTATATCTGAAAATTCTTTGATGTCACATATGAAGAGTTGATCTCCTTTGTTGACAGTAGGTTTGGTTTTGGCCACTTGCTTGGATTTGAGCTTGGTAGGCTTGACTGTTTTGACTACTTTTTCCTTTGTCTTCCTTTGTTTGGAAAAGATTGGAAGATTTAGATCAGGAAGAGGCAAGTTGTCCCAATCTATAGGCTCATCATTTGGAACAACAGTATCACCATGAAAGGTGATGTTAGGATCAACCTTGAATTCAGCTTCCTTCACAGTAGGTATGGCTGATTGGCTTGAGGTTGTAGATTGGGCTGACATGTAGTCTTTCTTGTCTTCATCAAAATTTATCTTCCTCTTTGCATGCATCTTGTATCTAAACTTCCTTTTTATATGCTTTGGTTTTTTTTCTTTCCTTCACCCAGATTCTCAGATGTCTCGGTTGGCAATATAACTTCTGTGATTGCAGGCTTCTTAGCTTGGTTCTTGGCATCTAAAGCAGCTTGCTTTTGTTGTGTTTGAGCCTCACCTTTTCTTCTTTCTTAGCTTCTGCAAATTGTGGATGTCCAGCCACTACACAGATCAATTTATCATTTCCGTAGATTTTAGCAATTCTTTTCTTTAGCACTGAGTCTATGAGATCTTTGAAGAAAGCTATGGACCTTCCAAGCAGCTTTTTTATCTAGCCTAGGGGTTTCATATGATAGGTCTAGTGGATTTTTTGTCTGAGGTTTTTGGATAAATTATTTTGGATTAAAAAATTCACTGGCCTTTGGAGATTTGATTGTTGAGGGTTGACCCTTTCTAAGTTCCCTAGGCTCATCTCATCAGCTGAAATTTGTCTCAATTGAGAGAAGTGAGAGAAGACTTTGTCTTTCTTCTCAATTGGACCAAACTTCTTTACAATTTATTCATCAATTTTCTTCCATTTGTCATCCAGTTCTTTCTCAACTGCTGCAACATCAAGCTGTTTAGATTTCTCATTTGATTCCAACTTAGCAGCTGCTATCTTAATTAGATCAATGATGGTCCATGACTGGTGGCTTTAGGAAAGTAAATGCTGGAACAATTACTTTGCTTACTTGAATTTTGAGCACTTTCTCCCCCTCACTTGTTGACTCCCCTTGGGTAACTGGAATAATATTTTTCTCTCCCTTTTTATTAGCATCAAGTTGAGTGGAGGTTGAGGTCCTGTGCAGCCACCAGTTTCCGAAGTAGCATAGTTTGTTGGGCTTGATGGAGATGAATTTCAGTGATTGAAGTTTCCAGGGTTTTGATCCTTTTGTCTAAGGAATCCACCTTGCTGCTTAGATCTGAATTTTTCCTTAGTTATCTGCTGATGTCTAGAAAAGTTGTTCTAGAAAACTTGGCATCCAATCTCTCAGTACCATCCTTTTGATTTGATCAATTTCAGTCTTTAGTTCATTGAAATCCTGATTTTGTTTAAGAGATTGTATTTGATGTAGTTGAAGAGAGTGCAGATGTGCTTGTAGAAGGCTCTTGGTGTTGGCATTTGTAGTAGCTTGAAGGGCTGTCTGAGTTTGCTGAATGATATGAGAAAGGGTGGACTTGAAATGATGCTCATCACATGCTTTGGAAAACACCCAAGATGGCATGTTTGATCTAAAGCTAGGGCCTGCTTGTCCCCCTATATCCATGGAGTCTCCTTCATCATCATCTTCATCCCCAGATAGATCCTCAGAACCACCAGTTCCATAATCAATGTCATCACTAGCTGTGGGTGGCATGGCTGTGATGATATCTTTAGCTCTTTGCATGGAGGTAGTAGTATGTACCAAATTGAGCATTCTTTCAGCAGCCACATTGTCCAGTTCAGCCAAAACTTGATAAGCTGAAACAGGGCGAGTAAATGGCAGTATCATAAGAAAAAGAATCTAAGAAAACTTGATATTCTTGCTGAATTAATTGTTTTTTTAGCCTCATTGAGATTTATTAACTGACTTACAATGGGCTCTTCCATTCTTCTGTACATGCTTTCTTTCATTTTCGCTCTTTTCTTGAATCAAGGGCTCCCCTTGGCTTCCCACCCTCACACCCTCACCTTCACCTACTAAGGTGGGACTCCACTCACTCAGTTTTGCCAAGCTGGAAGAAATAGCTTGCAGTTTTTCACTCTTTTCCTCTCCTTTTGCCTGAGAGCAACTCAACCTCTCACTCAATTCACTAACTTCCATCAGTCCTAAGAGTGATTGTACAAATACTAGATCATCTGCACTTGTAACATTTGTTGAAGTTGAAGTGGTGCAATGATATTCAACGATGAGGAACATCCATCAAAATAGTAGTTGAGAGTTTCAACGGATGACTGCTGTTAATCACATCCGTCGAGATACAATCACTTGTCAACAGATGAACAATATCCGTCGAGATAGTGGAAATGAAAGAGTTTGGAGTAGAGACTAATGTTGAAATCTGTGGTGATTGATTTGAGATATTGCACAGATGTTTCAGTAGACTTAGAAAGAAATGGCAAGTAAGCCAACAAATCATCTAAAAGATGATGCTCACTTGCTTGGATTTTTGGCTCCTCCCTGAGAGTTAGAGATGGAGAATCAGGAATTGATATATGAATTATATTAACATCTAGTGAATGTGTGGGTGAGTTTAGTATGTTAGGTGATTCAATTATTAAAGATTTTGGCCGTGACTCCACATTTATTGGAGCCACATCAACCAGACTTTGAGAATGTGCATGTACTGAGTCTTGACTGCAGTAGGCACAGTGTGTTGCACCCTGTGTATCCCCAATGGTTTTGGATTTCTTCTTTCTGGCATAAGTTTGGGGTGAGCTTGTGTCCCTTACCCTTTTGGCCTATGCTCTTGGCTGAGAGTTTTGTTTAGTAGTCACATCCTTTTGGGAGGATGCAACTAGCAATGAGCTAATGTCCTTAGTAATCACTACAGTTTTTTGGGAAACTACAGTGTGGCTAAGTTGTGATTCACTCACCTCCAACCTTATTATTCTTAGGGCTTCTTTGATGTTCACCCTGTCCCTCACCAATCTTACTTCGCTTCACACTCCCCTCTTAATTTTTAGTAGATTTTACAACTAGCTTCTGTTGAGAGAAACTAGAGGGGGCTTTCTTTGACCTTGATTTTGAAACTTTTGGTTTTTTTGGCTTGGGTAGACATCTGTTTTGTCACATTCACAGATGCCATTGCCACAGTTGATGAAAAAGAAGTAGGTGGTTGAGAAATAGTGGTAGAGGACAGAAATATTTACCTCACTTACCTGAGGCAACTCCATGATTGGTATGTACACAAGTGTAACATCTATGTGATGATTTCCCTGTTCAAGTCAGCAATAATTCTCCTCTCTTAGAACTAACAAGCTAACTTGTTTGTTGGTTTCTCAATGGTGAGATTCTCAGAAACAAAATTAGCTAGCATCATGAAAAATCTAGCATAATAGATATTCTTAGACCTCTTCTTAATATCCCTAATTCACTCCCTATCTTATAAATGACAGAAGTGCTAAATTGAAATACTTATCACTAAGAAATGTAAAGCATATGAACAAGTGAGTAAGATACAACATCAAAATTACTTATTTTTCCAGAAAACACCTTGATAAATGAATCACATAGAAAACTCCATTATTTTTTAAGACCTAGTCTCCTAACATCGCCTAATTTAGTGGCATCAAGAGCATAACCCATGGAAACTAGCATGTTACTCACATCAGTGTCTGTGTGCAAGTGTGTTAGTTTCAGGCAAATTAAAACACTTTTCAATTGCATCACAGTTAACACAATGTTCACTACCTTTGAGAGTGAAGGTAATGGTCTTGTCCTTTGAGTTGAACACATCTGAGTCCAAATTTCCTCGACAACCTCACAGTCAATGGTGAGGATCAAGCATGGCATAGCTCAATTTACAGTTTAGTATGAAGTCCATCATCTCGTGATAGTCTTTAGATGCCAAAATTTGCTTGTTCACTAAGCCACAAAGTTTTTCTTTGCATAAACAAAACCCAGTTGAGGACATGATTTTTGACTATGGTGCCATTGTTGTGATTGAGATTAGTTGCAGAGAGAGTTTTTGCTTTGGAAGAAGAAGTTAGAGAAATTGCTTTTGAGAAAGATAAAAACAAAGAATAGAAATGTTTCCACAACCCAACATGGAGTCGCTGAAGGCCCTTAGGTGCTTCGCCTCGAGGCTTCGGGGCAAGCTTCATTCCTGCGAGGAGGGCCTCGTACTCGGCCTCATTGTTTGTCAAGGGGAAGTCGAACCTTTTGGCCTGGCATATTTCAAATCCTTCGGGGCTGGAGAGGATCAAGCCTGCCCCACACTTTTTTCCGGCAACCGAACCGTCTACAAAGAGCTACCCTTTCCTGGGATCCGGATTAGTTGTTCTTCAGACGAGAGATCCTTCAGACCCTAGAATGCGCATTCAACCATGAAGTCGACCAAAGCCTGGGCCTTAATTGCCGTTCGGGGGACATATTCGAGATTCAAATTCCCGAGTTCAATGAACCACACTACGACTCTCCCGGAGGCTTCGGGCCTGGTCCAAAATCTCTTTAGAGGTTGATCGGTGACAACTTGGACCGTCCGGCCCTGAAAATAATGTCCGTAATTTCGGGAGGCATAACCAACCCATATGCGAATTCTCGGCGTTGGGGTACCTTGTCTCTGCGTCCTTGAGACATGGGACACGTAAAACACAGGATGTTGATTACCTTCATAATTCTTCACAAGGACGGCCCCCAGAGTTCTGTCAGACACCAGCTAGATAAAGCTGAAGAGTTTCTTCGGATCGGGCCTCATCAAGAGTGGTGCCTTTGTTAAATATTCCTTTACTTCTTCGAACGCCTTTTGGCATTCGGGCCCCCACTCAAAATTCTTTGACCCTTTGAGCACGGCGAAGAAGGGAAGTGCTTTCTCGGCTGACCGGGAAATGAAACGCCGAAGGGCGGCGAGCCGGCCCGTCAATTTCTGTATATCTCTAATGTATTTGGGAGGTTCCATATTGATAACTGCTTCGATCTTCTCCGGGTTCGCCTCTATTCCCCGGGCGCTGACCCATGTACCCGAGAAACTTTCCACTAGAGACTCCAAAGGTACATTTGTTCGGATTGATCCTCATGTTGTTCTTTCGGAGAGTTTCGAAGCATTCCTTTAAGTCCTTGGCATGATCTTGGAACAGTGACTTCACTATCATATCATCCACGTATGCTTCCATATTCCTCCCAATCTTCTCTTTAAAGACTTTGTTCACCATTCGCTGGAATGTGGCTCCAGCGTTCTTCAGTTTGAAGGGCATTTTAATATAAGCATAAGTCCCCTTCAGAGTTATGAACGCTGTCTTGGGCACATCCCTATCATTCATAGCAATTTGATGATAACCGGAAAAAGCGTCCAAAAACTAAGTACCTCATATCCTGCCATTGCGTCTATTAGTTGGTCGATGTTAGGCAATGGGTAGTGATCCTTCGAACATGCTTTGTTGAGGTCAGTGTAATCCACGCACATCCTCCATTTCCCGTTCGACTTCTTCACGACCACCACATTGGCTAGCCAGTCAGGATACTCGATCTCCTCGATAAATTTGGCCTCTAAAAGTTTTTCCACCTCGGCCTCTATTTACCTTCTGTCGTTTTGACTACAAATGTCCTCTTCTTTTGCTTTACCGGCTTGGCCTCGGGCTGCACGTTCAAGCAGTGCGTTGCCGTCTTGGGATCCATCCGGGCATATCTTCGGGCCCCCAGTCTATCTCTCAGATCTCGGATGAACTGATAAAGCTCGCCGTCTTTGATCATGCGCTCAATGAGCTTCTTGAGGTGGTAGCCATCATCTGTGCTATGCCCCTTGTCCCTGTGATAGTCACAGTACTTATCGGGTTTTTCTTGTGATTCGGGACCTTCATCTTGGCGGGGGCGAACAAATCCTGGCTTGCCCTTTATCTCATGGAGAATCTGGAGATCGGCGCAATTCAAGGAGTGAAACACGGCAGAATCTCTATCTCGACGTCGTTCGGCCCCTCGATCTGATTCCTTCCTTCCTTCCTTTCTTGCTATCCCTTCGGTCAGATCCTGATCTTGAGCCCTCATATCTATCGGCTTCGCTTGACATCGGTCGTCCCTTCTTGTGTCTTTTATATCCCCTAATACTTTCCCATCTTGCGGCGAATATTCTCGCCTCTCATATATATATCATTTAGGGATTTTGTGGGAAAATCGTAAAGAGATGAACGAAGCTTTTTTTACCTTTGTAGGGGTCGAGCCCCGCCGTTAGGAAGCCCATTGCTTTGATTTTGTCCAGATTGGTGACCATTCCCGCTTCTTCCTTGAATTCTAGCGAGATAATCCCCCAGCTCCTCATTCGCCCTCTACCGACAATGGACCAAGGCTTCGGTGTCCTTCGCCTTTCGGCACAGGTGCGAGTAGTACTTTAAAAATTTCCTCTTCAACTGCTCCGTTAAGACCCGATGGACCGAGGCTTCAGGGATTTGTACCACATTGAGGCAGACCCTTTGAGATAAGTCTTGAACATTTTGCACAGCTATATCATTGTGGCCCATCCCAACCATCAGGAGTTCATACTTTTCACAGTGGTCCTCGGGTCCCTTTTCCCGTTAAACTCGCTCATCTTGGGGAATTATCTCTCCTTTCCCGGAGGGGGTCGGTATAGCTCAATCTTTGTGTTACAACAGGTTCTCGATCGGGCCTCCTATCACCGAAGAGGGCCTTCTCTAAGCGATTGAGCCTGAGGCGGGATCCATCGGGCTCTTCACCTGAATCGGAAGAGTAGGGTTGCTTAGCCCCTCTTCCTTCGGGGATGCGAATCAGAGTCAAACTCATCTTCTTCGTCATACGCCCTTCGTTCCCTTCTATCCTTATGTGCTCTGCCGATTTCTTCGGCCCGCATCGCTTCTCTCAAGGCTTGTTCTTGCAGTTCAATTTCTTCCCTCTGTAGTTGCAGGGCTTTAAGCCGGAGGGCATCAACTTCTCTTTTCTTGGCCCACACTTCCGCTTCCTTGTCAATCTGATCAACTTTGGTCTTACCCTTCTCCGCGGCCTTTTCTGCCCGGATCTTTAGGAGTAAGGCCTCTTCTTCAGGGGTTAACGTGATAACCCCGTCCTCGTCGACTAGGGAGGATGGTTGTCCCTTGTCGGCGAAATCAGGTGGCGGTGAATGCTCATGAATTTCTGTCATTTTCTCAACTTGTAACTCTCTCGTGATTCCCACAGACGGCACCAAATGTTACGCCCAGATCCTTTCGGTTGTATGAACAGATTTCGGCTGGATTGAAGATGGCTTCGCGCCGTACCTGAAAGTGAAGAGAATGCGAGGGTTTGGACCCCCGATTCACCTCCGGTGTGAGAATCAGAATCTGGCTGTAAAATTAGGGTAGTAATACAAGAGAAGTAGAGTGTTGAGAGTGCATATATTTTATCTTACTTCACAAGGGTTTTTATACCCAATCATGCCATGAATGTTCTTCCATTACCAACTATTAAGGAGGGAGTGAAAAGGGGGCGTTATGTGCCTTGCATTGTCCAACGGTCCGCGAGTAGCAGGCCTCGGTCTGGGATTCCATGGGCCTTGGCGACGCGGGCCTGGAGGTCTTTCGGCTCAGTAGCACAACCGCTTAATGGGCCTTCGTTCAATGGGTCTTATTGGGCCTATAACCAACACCCTGTACATGCCAGATTTGAGTATTATCTTTTATCAATTCACAAGCTCCGGCTACTGCTAGCCTACAAAATAACTAAAGTTTGACAAGGATATTTCATCCAAAATATCCCAACCTTAAAAATTTCACATGCCATATTTCTCCTCCACTCAGAATAATATTAGCATATCACTTCACCTAGCTACTCAAGAACTAGCTAAAAATTAGAAAAACATCTTAACCATTGCGCACACACACACATTATGATGATGCAAAAAATAGTTTGTTGCGCCACACCGCCAGCGTGACACCTACAATAGTACCCATCGCAAGGATCGACATCCTTGCCGGTCCGTACGATCCCCGGAGGGTACGGATTGCCAATGGTTGGGCCTTTAAAGGACAGGCTAGACTATTTTTGGTTTCAAGGACCAAGTACATATTTCAAAAAGAGAATAGAGGAGCACAAGAGCACTGTGTTTAGGACAAATATGCCGCCAACGTTTCCGTTTTTCATGGGAGTGAATCCGAATGTGATAGCAGTGCGGACTGCAAGTCATTTGCGCATATGTTTGATATGGAACTGGTTGAGAAGAAGAACCATTCTTATAGGAGATTTCATGCCTAGCACTGGCTTCACTGGCGATGTTCGTGTTTGTGCTTACCTTGATACTTCTGAACCTCAAACACACTCAGGTATGGTCCTGTTTGTTACTTTGACTTTTTGCACGTATTTAAGCTGTGTTGAAATGTATCATAAATATAATTTTTAAGATTTAATTTGAAGAGACCTTAACTACGAACATATAATTACAAATTTAGGATGCTAAGTATTATGGGACGCAAAGAATATAAGAAAACGATATTCAAACTTATGATTGTTTCTGTTGTTGTATAAATTTCTAACAGGTGAAGAAATTTGCAAAGGAGATTCTTAAACGCAGCTCAAAGATTTGGGTCCCTACTGTAACCTCAAACCTAGACACAATGTGGAACACCATCGAATCCGATATTGAAAAATCCGAATCTGGCTCCGTTACTCCCCTCGTCCAACTCCAACAATTCATCTTCAACTTCCTAACTCGTTGCCTAATCGGAGTGATCCATCAAAATCACCCGAGGTAGCCGAAAAAGGTTACATGTGGCTAGATGCTTGGCTTGCACTACAAGTCCTTCCCACTGTTAGCATCCCAAGCTTACAAACCTCTCGTAGAAATTTTTTGCGCATTCTTTCGCTTACCCTTCTTTTCTTGTCTCCGGAGGTTTATAATAAACTCGCGGAGTTTATTGAAAAAGAAGGCCAAGAAGTTCTTGAGCTAGCACAAAATGAGTTGGTCTCGGTAAAAAAGAAGCCCTGCATAACCTAATTTTTATCCTCGGGTTTAATGCATTCGGTGGATTTACTGTATTTTTACCAAGCCATTTTTAGTGCCCTAGGAAATGACAAGACAGGGTTGCAACAAAAGTTAAGAAATGAAGTCAAGGAAAAGATCGGGACGAGCTCGCTGAGTTTCGACTTGGTGAAACAACTCGACTTGGTTAACTCGTTCGTTTACGAAACACTCAGGCTTAACCCGCCTGTACCATTACAGTATGCGAGAGCTAGGACAAGATTTACGTTGAGCTCGCATTAACTCCGCATTTGAGATCAAAAAAGGGGAGTTACTCTGTGGATATCAACCTCAAGTTATGAGAGACGAGAAAGTATTCGAAGAGCCTGAAAAATTTGTTGCTGATAGGTTTACCACGAAAAAAGGGAGCGAGTTAACTGAATTATTTGTACTGGTCGAATGGACCACAGACGGGGACACCTAGCGAGTCGAACAAACAATGTGCTGGTAAAGATTATGTAACGCTTACAACTTCTATTATTGTGGCTCATATGTTTCAGAGGTACGAGTATCTTTCGATTGATTCTCAGGGATCAATCTCGAAAGTTTGAACATGCCAAGTAAATTTCGAATGTTTAGTGGAATACAACAAATTGTGGATTTATGTTATCTTCTTGTGTATTAAGACTTTTGGTGTAATTCATCTTTGTTTTTTTCAAAGGTCGTAAAATTTGAAAATCAATTATAAATTCGGTTATATTTCCAAAATCCTAATAATTAACCAATTTTCCTATTATTTTATTTTCGGCATTCGAATAAGGCCAAATACTAGCTTAAATTTAAATAGGTTCACCTTCAATTTCCCATAATACTCCTCCTAGCCGGCCGATTTTAGAACACATGTTTTTTAGGTGGTCAAAAAAATGAGTTATGTATGCTGAACCTTGCATTATCATAATGTATTCATTTTATGTTTATATACAAAAATTTTTGAATGAAGCAGAACATAAATCAGACTTTCACGCATTTCAAATAAATCACATTAATTATGTGGTTTCTAACAATTATTTAGTATACTTAAATTTCAGAAAATTAGAGAAGGTGCCACACAAACAATAGTATATATACTATTTCACATAATGATTTACTGAAGTTTTAATATATTGGGGGGAGATTATATATATAATTTTAAAATTTTGGAACTTGAAAAAAACCTATATGATATGAATTTATGTATCAGTTAATAATTGTGTCATTTTCGATGGAGTATCTGACCATGTCATTAATTATTATTATTATTATTATTATTATTACTTGAAAAGAAAATTGGCAATGATATTAAATAGTTCGTAATACAAATTTAATTATTTTGATAGGTTATAACAAATTCATTTATGTATAATTAATAAAAGTCAACTCTTGCAAATTTAATAATTGTTGTGATTTATTTGTAAGAAAAAATGCCCAAAATACACCACTTTACAGTTTCAAAGTATCCAAATACCCACCGGCAGGAAAACTGCCCAAAATATCCACTGAATACGCATGTTAGAGATGCGTATTCTATTTTAAAAAAAATACAAAGAATACGCATGTGAGACATGCATATTCTCTCACATGCGTATTTTTGTATTTTTTTTAAAAAATAGAATACGCATGATAATAATGCGTAATTCAGTGGGTATTTTGAGCGGTTTTCCCGCCGGTGGGTATTTGGGCAAATCTCCCCAAATAGTGTCTATTTTGGTTTTTCACCCTATTTTTATTATTTTTTAAAAATATTGTTATAATAAATATGTAGATTTGAGAAAAATACGGGTGTTGAATTAATTACTTTCTTTGGGATGTATATTATGTAGCTATATATAGCAGAATATCTTATCATAGAATATCTAATCATGTCCTATTTACTGTTGTATCATCGTATCATGTTTTGGTGTTTGAATATTAGTTGAATAATTTAATCTATTATATTTATGATGAATTTAACCTCTAACCATGTTTAATCTAGAATTGTTACGACATTATTATCGCATTATCTTATTTAAAGTAGTAGTAAAATAATGTAATCATTTTATATTTATGATTATATTAAAATAATCTCAATATTATATCAATGGTTGAGATTGTTTTGGCGTTATATGACCAAAATTTTGGATATTGAGTTCCTTGCACTTATTATATATAAGGATATATTTTAATATTTTTATTTAGAGTTACTTAAATTAAAAAAATATTACTAACTGAAATATGTAGTTGTTTACCGTTATTTTTAGGTATTTTTCCTAATATAATTATTTTTTTAATTTAAATGATAACTTTATCCCCATCAATAAGATACGAATCACATTTAGGTTTTTTTTTTTATTTTTTTTTATTATGAGTCCCATTGTAATGATCAAAACCCAACTAATAATAGTTAGTTGATTTTAATTTTGTTTAAAGACGAACCAATAGTAATTATTATTTTGTGTTAGCCCCAAATCCATTATACAAAATCAATTCAACTGCTTATTCTTAGTTGTTTTAAATTTATTTAACCTCTACCATTAGTATAATTTGTTTTAGTAAAGATAAATAGTGTATATTATTTTTTCTTATATCATGTTATTTACATTGACAAACGAACCTCTTTTCAAGTTTTGAAAAAAGTATAATGAATAACATGAATAAAAAACAATCTCGTGTATTATATTGTGCGAGGCGTGGATTTTTTTTAATATTGTATAATTTTAAAAAAAATAAATTGAACTGTAACTTTAAGATGCGAAATTTGTTTATTCACAATTTTTTATATGATACGATTTGATAATGATTATACATATACACAAGTATTTGTAAAAATATTTAACGGTTCATATTAAATTGGTAGTAATGAACCATGACTAACAAAAATTGGAATAAGATCATACCTATGCATATTATATAATAAGGATATAATTTGATATTTTTATTTAGAGATATTTAAACTTGAAAAATAATAATATTACTAATTGAAATCTATAATATTATTGTTATTTATTGTGTGTTTACCAAATATATTTTTTTAATGTAAACAATAAGTTTTATCCAGGTTCAATATATAATATACGAATCACATTTAGTTTTATTATTAATTTAATTATCTCTAGATACATTATTCTAATCAAGTTCAACTAACAATATTTAGTTTGATTTAAATTTTGTTTGTTAACTCAAATGAGTGGTATACATTATTTTATTTTAACTAGTCGAATGTTATTTTGATTTTAATTTTATTTTATACTCGATTAGTTCTAAATTTTTTTGCTTGGATGAATAGTATATATTATTTTATTTTAACCCGATTATTCCGATCGACGAATTACGAGTTCAATAACATAATTTTAATTTTTAACCCTAAATCCATTACACTTACTAAAGTTAACTCATTATACTTTGTTTATTTTAAATTTATTTTAATCTCGATCAATATTATAATTTTATTTTAGTTAAGATAAATAGTGTACATTATTTTCTTTTGTTTCAATGTCATTACCCCGATAAACGAATGATCTCTATTTAAGTTTGAGAAAATTAATATGAATAACATAGATAGTTAATCAACCCGTGTATTATATAAATCCAAAGTTCAAGAGCTTGCTCTGATATCAATTATTATTCCCAAACAATCTAAATAAGAATTACAAAGGGGGGGTTGAATGTAATTCTGGCTTCTTTTTGGATTTTAAGAATGATTCTTCTACAAATAAATAACTGTGTTTGATTTGCAATAGTGCAGAATAAGAATATAACAGAAATCAAATCACAAGCAATTAAATACAAGTATTTAAAAACTTTCTGGTAGATTGAACTTTTTCACCAGAGATATATATTAAGTAGAGAACTATGTGATACAAATAGTACACAGCTGCTTACAAGTTGAACAACTAGAGCTACAGAGAAATTCTTTGCAGATTTTGCTATATCTATTCTCTGGTTTTTGCTTACTAACTTCGATGCTATTCAACTTACTACACTTGGTTTATATATCACCAAGATACATGATAAAACGATAAGATAATAAGATAAACTATATCTAGTCTAACTTCATGCTGCTACACTTATCTTTGCCAGCATCTTTGAATATCATCTGTTTATCATGGAAATGAAAATGCTTCTTTATTCTCTAAATCCTTCAAACAGGCTACCACATTCCATTTACATACAACCAACACATGTGACTGTCAAGTCACTGTCAACTGCTCTTTTGAATTTGAACATCCGTTGGAACTTAGATTGATCATCCGTTGGAACTTAGATTGATCATCCGTTCAACTTTGGTTAATCATTCGTCGAGACTTATATGGATCATCCGTTGAAACTTTGTGAATCATCCGTTGAGACTGTCTTCTTGATAGTTAACTCTATTTCATTTATACAAAATTATATAACATCTATTATTTACAATTCACCATCATATCTTACATATCAATCTAGTAGTCAACATGACTTAAACATTCGACAACACCTAGTTCACTAAGTTATCCAAGTATGCAGAAATGTGCTACTAGTCTTATTGTACATAAGCTACTCTTTCAATATATGTTGAAATGATCATCCGTTGAAAGCTACAAAATCACTTAAATAATATCTACTTAGTATTTTATTCAAATTATCATCAAGTACACAACATATTCCTAACAATCTCCCACAATTTATGTCTACTGGAATTATAGTCATAAATTAAGAGAAACTTGATGATAACAAAACACTCTATGACTACAGAATAAAATAAAGTAGATAAAATTTACAAGTGGTGCAATTTATTGAAAATTCTCACAAAGAAAGATTTGTAGAGTGTCTTATAGATCATTATCAAGATGCTCATCTAGATTGAGAAATTAAGATCATTTTCTTGATTGCCTGACTTCTTCCCAGCTTCACATCATTCTCTTCAATCTGACATTGGAATTGTCTAAAAAATTTTGATTCATTCTCATTTGTTAGATCCAGCTTTTCTTGTATTTCTCTGAGAGTTTCATGGCTAGCGATCTTTAGCTGATCTTCCAATCTGAAGAATCTTTATAATGTTCTTTTCATCGTTGAACTCCATGATCCAGTATGGCCTCAAATGCAACCTATCTTCAGTGAAAGGAATAGTCAATACTCTTGGGAGTGCATTTGGTCCTCTCCAGCTATTTCTTATCTCCTCAATCTTGTTTAGTACCATTTTCTTGGATACTATGTTGAATTCAAAGTTTTTCTTGATTGAGGAGAAGACTAGTCACTAAAGTTGAACAGCCTTCATTGAGAATTCTGTGAAGTGGCCATGTAATTTCTTTACCACCCTAGTACCTGAAGACTAGTCTCCCTGGAAGGTGCTTGTAGGCATCAATAGATCTGACTTCTTCAAGCTCATCCAGATAGAGATTTATATCTGAAAATTCTTTGATGTCACATATGAAGAGTTGATCTCCTTTGTTGACAGTAGGTTTGGTTTTGGCCACTTGCTTGGATTTGAGCTTGGTAGGCTTGACTGTTTTGACTACTTTTTCCTTTGTCTTCCTTTGTTTGGAAAAGATTGGAAGATTTAGATCAGGAAGAGGCAAGTTGTCCCAATCTATAGGCTCATCATTTGGAACAACAGTATCACCATGAAAGGTGATGTTAGGATCAACCTTGAATTCAGCTTCCTTCACAGTAGGTATGGCTGATTGGCTTGAGGTTGTAGATTGGGCTGACATGTAGTCTTTCTTGTCTTCATCAAAATTTATCTTCCTCTTTGCATGCATCTTGTATCTAAACTTCCTTTTTATATGCGTTGGTTTTTTTCTTTCCTTCACCCAGATTCTCAGATGTCTCGGTTGGCAATATAACTTCTGTGATTGCAGGCTTCTTAGCTTGGTTCTTGGCATCTAAAGCAGCTTGCTTTGTTGTTGTTTGAGCCTCACCTTTTCTTCTTTCTTAGCTTCTGCAAATTGTGGATGTCCAGCCACTACACACAGATCAATTTATCATTTCCGTAGATTTTAGCAATTCTTTTCTTTAGCACTGAGTCTATGAGATCTTTGAAGAAAGCTATGGACCTTCCAAGCAGCTTTTTTTATCTAGCCTAGGGGTTTCATATGATAGGTCTAGTGGATTTTGTCTGAGGTTTTTGGATAAATTATTTTTGGATTAAAAATTTCACTGGCCTTTGGAGATTTGATTGTTGAGGGTTGACCCTTTCTAAGTTCCCTAGGCTCATCTCATCAGCTGAAATTTGTCTCAATTGAGAGAAGTGAGAGAAGACTTTGTCTTTCTTCTCAATTGGACCAAACTTCTTTACAATTTATTCATCAATTTTCTTCCATTTGTCATCCAGTTCTTTCTCACTGCTGGCAACATCAAGCTGTTTAGATTTCTCATTTGATTCCAACTTAGCAGCTGCTATCTTAATTAGATCAATGCTGTCCATGACTGGTGGCTTTAGGAAAGTAAATGCGGGAACAATTACTTTGCTTACTTGAATTTGAGCACTTTCCTCCCCCTCACTTGTTGACTCCCCTTGGGTAACTGGAATAATATTTTCTCTCCCTTTTTGTTAGCATCAAGTTGAGTGGAGGTTGAGGTCTGTGCAGCCACCATTTCCGAAGTAGCATAGTTTGTTGGGCTTGATGGAGATGAATTTTAGTGATTGAAGTTTCCAGGGTTTTGATCCTTTTGTCTAAGGAATCCACCTTGCTGCTTAGATCTGAATTTTTCCTTAGTTGTCTGCTGATGTCTAGAAAAGTTGTTCTAGGAAACTTGGCATCCAATCTCTCAGTAACATCCTTTTTGATTTGATCAATTTCAGTATTTAGTTCATTGAAATCCTGATTTTGTTTAAGAGATTGTATTTGATGCAGTTGAAGAGAGTGCAAATGTGCTTGTAGAAGGCTCTTGGTGTTGGCATTTGTAGTAGCTTGAAGGGGCTGTCTGAGTTTGCTGAATGATATGAGAAAGGGTGGACTTGAAATGATGCTCATCACATGCTTTGAAAAACACCCAAGATGGCATGTTTGATCTAAAGCTAGGGCCTGCTTGTCCCCCTATATCCATGGAGTCTCCTTCATCATCATCTTCATCCCCAGATAGATCCTCAGAACCACCAGTTCCATATCAATGTCATCACTAGCTGTGGGTGGCATGGCTGTGATGGCATCTTTAGCTCTTTGCATGGAGGTAGTAGTATGTACCAATTGAGCATTCTTTCAGCAGCCACATTGTCCAGTTCAGCCAAAACTTGATAAGCTGAAACAGGGCGAGTAAATGGCAGTTTCATAAGAAAAAGAATCTAAGAAAACTTGATATTCTTGCTGAATTAATTTTTTTTTAGCCTCATTGAGATTTATTAACTGACTTACAATTAGATTTGGCCAAATGTGCGGGTTTGAACCGCTCATTCGGGACCGGTTCATACGGAAACCGTAAAAAATTCGGACCGAACCGGGCCGGTTCAAACCCGCCCAATTCGCTAAATTAGGTGAACCGAATACGAATACTAATTTCAGAACCCGGAACCGCACGAGCCCGCACGAGCCCGCACGAGCCGAGCCCGCACGAGCCGCACGGACCAGGCAACTCGCACAGCCCGCACGAGCCCGCACAGCCCGCCCGCGGGTGTGCCTCACAACGCCAACATCTTCCTCCTTTCTGCCATGTCTGTGAACTGTGTTTCTGTCCATATAGAAGAAAACCAAGCCTATTGAGATGATATAATCGTTAGATGCTTGAGTAATATGTCCATATAGAAGAAAAGTTCACGCCCATGAGTTGCTTGATGAAATGTTTACACCAGAATTAATTGGTTATGCCACAATACTAATTTTGTAGAAAACAACATCAAGAGGACTGATAAATTTTGAAGGTTTTTATAGCTACATTTTGGTTTTGTGTAATGGTTAAATCATAATATCCCTACACATAATGGAAGACCTTTGGAAATGGAGGCTTGTATACATGAAAATTATCAGGTACAGAGGTAATATTTTGGGTTATAATGGCTCAATAAAAGAACAATTCTAGAGACTTCATATTTACCCAAAAGATGATTTCCTTCAAGTTGGTTACTGTGAGAGGGTTCCAAATTCGCATGCTTAAAGCCCGCACTCAGCACGCACAGCCCGCATCGCTCACGAGTCCAGTGTCGGTTACGAGTTCGTGTATGTCAGTTCGAGCCCAGCCCGACCCGATTCGTTTAACTTGCGTGCCGGTTTAGTGTTCTTGCTTCCCGAGCTCAACCCGCATTCAGCCCGGCCCGGCCCGCACGGACCGCCTAACTGGCCAGCTCTACTTACAATGGGCTCTTCCATTCTTCTGTACATGCTTTTCTTTCATTTTCTCTCTTTTCTTGAATCAAGGGCTCCCCTTGGCTTCCCACCCTCACACCCTCACCTTCACCTACTAAGGTGGGACTCCACTCACTCAGTTTTGCCAAGCTGGAAGAATAGCTTGCAGTTTTTCACTCTTTTCCTCTCCTTTTGCCTGAGAGCAACTCAGCCTCTCACTCAATTCACTCACTTCCATCAGTCCTAAGAGTGATTGTACAAATACTAGATCATCTGCACTTGTAACATTTGTTGAAGTTTGAAGTGGTGCAATGATATTCAACGATGAGGAACATCCATCAAAATAGTAGTTGAGAGTTTCAACGGATGACTGCTGTTAAGCAATCCGTCGAGATACAATCACTTGTCAACAGATGAACAATATCCGTCGAGATAGTGGAAATGAAAGAGTTTGGGGTAGAGACCAATGTTGAATCTGTGGTGATTGATTTGAGATATTGCACAGATGTTTCAGTAGACTCAGAAAGAAATGGCAAGTAAGCCAACAAATCATCTAAAAGATGATGCTCACTTGCTTGAATTTTTGGCTCCTCCCTGAGAGTTAGAGATGGAGAATCAGGAATTGATATATGAATTATATTAACATCTAGTGAATGTGTGGGTGAGTTTAGTATGTTAGGTGATTCAATTATTAAAGATTTTGGCCGTGACTCCACATTTATTGGAGCCACATCAACCAGACTTTGAGAATGTGCATGTACTGAGTCTTGACTGCAGTAGGCACAGTGTGTGCACCCTGTGTATCCCCAATGGTTTTGGATTTCTTCTTTCTGGCATAAGTTTGGGGTGAGCTTGTGTCCCTTACCCTTTTGGCCTATGCTCTTGGCTGAGAGTTTTGTTTAGTAGTCACATCCTTTTGGGAGGATGCAACTAGCAATGAGCTAATGTCCTTAGTAATCACTACAGTTTTTTTGGGAAACTACAGTGTGGCTAAGTTGTGATTCACTCACCTTTCCAACCTTATTATTCTTAGGGCTTCTTTGATGTTCACCCTGTCCCTCACTAATCTTACTTCGCTTCACACTCCCCTCTTGATTTTTAGTAGATTTACAACTAGCTTCTGTTGAGAGAAACTAGAGGGGGCTTTCTTTGACCTTGATTTTGAAACTTTTGGTTTTTTGGCTTGGGTAGACATCTGTTTTGTCACATTCACAGATGCCATTGCCACAGTTGATGAAAAAGAAGTAGGTGGTTGAGAAAATAGTGGTAGAGACAGAAATATTTACCTCACTTACCTGAGGCAACTCCATGATTGGTATGTACACAAGTGTAACATCTATGTGATGATTTCCCTGTTCAAGTCAGCAATAATTCTCCTCTCTTAGAACTACAAGCTAACTTGTTGTTGGTTTCTCAATGGTGAGATTCTCAGAAACAAAATTAGCTAGCATCATGAAAATCTAGCATAATAGATATTCTTAGACCTCTTCTTAATATCCCTAATTCACTCCCTATCTTATAAAATGACAGAAGTGCTAAAATTGAAATACTTATCACTAAGAAATATAAAGCATATGAACAAGTGAGTAAGATAACACATCAAAATTACTTATTTTTCCAGAAAACACCTTGATAAATGAATCACATAGAAAACTCCATTATTTTTTAAGACCTAGTCTCCTAACATCGCCTAATTTAGTGGCATCAAGAGCATAACCCATGGAAACTAGCATGTTACTCACATCAGTGTCTGTGTGCAAGTGTGTTAGTTTCAGGCAAATTAAAACACTTTTCAATTGCATCACAGTTAACACAATGTTCACTACCTTTGAGAGTGAAGGTAATGGTCTTGTCCTTTGAGTTGAACACATCTGTAGTCCAAATTTCCTCGACAACCTCACAGTAAATGGTTGAGGACTCAAGCATGGCATAGCTCATTTACAGTTTAGTATGAAGTCCATCATCTCGTGATAGTCTTTAGATGCCAAAATTTGCTTGTTCACTAAAGCCACAAAGTTGTTCTTTTCATAAACAAACCCAGTTGAGGACATGATTTTGACTATGGTGCCATTGTTGTGATTGAGATTAGTTGCAGAGAGAGTTTTTGCTTTTGGGAAGAAGAAGTTAGAGAAATTGCTTTGAGAAAGATAAAAACAAAAGAATAGAAATGTAATTAGCTTTTATACTTTCTCAGAAATAAGCTGTCAAAAAGTAAAAAGTAAAATAAAGTGACCAATCAAATTAACCCAAAATAGCCGTTTAAAAATAAGAGAAACTGTCAAAATTCTAAGATTATCCGTTAAAATATACATATAGGCTGTAAGTAAATTCGACGGATGATGCTCAAAATTAACGGCTAAGATTGAGTACAATTCGACGGATGATGATAAAATTACCCAGAGTAATAATTGATACTTTTACGGATAATACAGTTCAATGGATGTTCATTTTCAATGAATAATGAACATCCGTCGAAATATAAATTTTGACATAGCCAAAATTTACATTAATGACAAGAAATATCATATTATTCTGGCTGTAGTTCAATTTACCTAGACATCAAAGTAGATTATGAGTAATTAAGCATACCTAACTCACTTACCAATCTAGTGAAAGTGAATTCATCAAGTGGTTTGGTAAAGATGCTTGCAAGTTGTTTTTCACTTGGAACAAAATGAAGTTCCACAGTACCATTCATAACATGCTCTCTAATGAAGTGGTACTTGACGTCAATGTGCTTTGTCCTTGAATGTTGTACTGGATTCTCAGTGATGGCAATAACACTTGTGTTATCACAAAAAATAGGAATCTTATTCACTTATAGACCATAGTCTAACAGTTGATTTTTCATCCATAAAATCTGTGCACAACAACTACCAGCAACAATATATTCAGCTTCAGCTGTAGAAGTAGAAACTGAATTTTGCTTTTTACTGAACCATGATACTAGCTTGTTTCCTAGAAATTGACAGGTTCCTGTAGTACTTTTTCTATCAATATTATAACCTGCATAATCTGCATCTGAATAACCAGTTAGATCAAAGCCAGAATCTCTAGGGTACCAAATGCCAAGTTTTGGTGTTCGCTTGAGATATCTGAAAATTCTCTTAATAGCTATTAAATGAGATTCTTTAGGATTAGCCTAAAATCTAGCACATAGACAGGTAGCAAATATTATATCTGGCCTACTAGCTGTTAATTATAAAAGTGAGCCAACCATGCCTCTATAGCTTAAAATATCCACAGACTTTTCAGCTTTCTTTAATTCAAGTTTAGTTACAGTGGCCATGGGAGTTTTTGCAGATGTGCAATCCATTAGATTAAATTCTTCAAAAGATCATAAATATATTTGGTTTGACTAATGAATATTCCATCACTAACTTGATGAACTTGTAAATTAAGAAAGTAAGTTAGTTCTCCCATCATACTCATTTCATATTTACTTTGCATCAATTTGGAAAACTTTTTGCAAAGTTTTTCATCTGTAGAGCCAAATATAATATCATCTACATAAATTTGAACAAGTATACTGGAGCCATTAACATTTCTAAAGAATAAGGTTTTGTCAACAGTACCTCTAGTGAAGTAATTTTCTAAGAGAAACTTTGATAAACTATCATATCAGGCTCTAGGTGCTTGCTTCAATCCATAAAGTGCTTTCAAAAGATAGTAGACGTATTCTGGAAAATTTGGGTCTTCAAAACCAGGAGGCTGACTGACATAGACTTCCTCCTCCAAATCTCCATTTAGAAAGGCACTTTTAATATCCATTTTGTGGCGCCCTCCAAACCCGGGTCAGAAGTTTGGGGTCCACACACCACCATTTATAACCTGCTTATAACAATAATAAAGATAATAATAATATACAGTGACCCTACTTACCAACTACCACAGACCGCAACAGGTTAAAGTATGCACACAAGCCAAACACATACTTATTTTACAAACCGTTCAAATCTCAACTATCCAAACTCAGAACTGAGTAATAAACATTATTACAAACGTTTACAAACTTATATTATCCCGAAAGAAGCCTACTAGCTTAGCTCAATCAACCTGAACCCCTAGCTCTCGCGCTGGACTGGGGATCCTCGGTACCAACCGGTTCCTTTTTAACTGGAAAAGAACATAAACAACATCACACAAATGAGCTAACTAGCTCATCAAGTCACAATGACAAAACTAAGAATAATGATCACCAAGTGAAAATGGTTACGATATCAAGTGAACAATGAATTATGATTTAGAATTGGATATTTATTTTCATTTAAAAACCCAAGGTTAGGCTGCTGATCAGTCACGCACTAACCCCGAGCAAAGCACACAACACTGCTCTAACTACTGGATCCAAGGCACATATTGGCCTAACTTGACCATTATATGGTCTGACCACGAATCTGGTCCACAATTTTATAAAAACAATCCAATTCTAACATAATAACAGAATAAGCAGTAATAAACAATAAACAGGATCATTAACAACATTGGACATTCAATAATGAAAATGGTTTCAATCTGCATAAAGATCAATATGGCATTCCCAAAGCTTGGCTGTTAGGTAATGAAAGAATTGGATAACAAAGGAATCAATGTTTCAGGGTTTCCAAAAACTTGGTCTTTCAGAGCACAAGATACAATAGGTTGAATGTGTAAGCAATCTGGTTCAGTGTTTGATATTTAGTTTGTATGTACTTGTGGAGTAGTATCGTATATTTGAGGTTCGTATTTGGGTATACAACAATCAATGGACTAGAAAGAATCAGGTTTACGGCTCAAGATCAATAACTGAAATCAGGGTTTAGGGTTTAGTGCTTCAAAGCACTTACAATATTAAAAAACTATCAATCACTACAATATCTCGAGAAAGTTCCGAACACTTGCCTGGTACTAGCTTATTATACTGCACTCGCTTTCAGTCACGACTGTCTTACTCTTTGACTACCTGTTTCCCTTTCCTACGCCTTGCCTCTTCTGCTCACATATCATAAGCATCTATCAATATTCAACTTATACGATTCTATTCGACACATACTTCTATTTACCCTTCGTTTCACCCAAATCCGATTAACGGATTGAAAGTTACGCAATAAACAAGTAAATATCGAATATATAGACCGACAGTTAACCAACAAGTCACATATAACATATAACACGTCACATAATCAATGATATAACGTTTATAACGAAGTCTCGGGTCATAAACAGACTTTCGGATATTTAAAATGATTTTTAAAACATTTTTCGGAATTAAAAGGGTCGTTGGATCAATTTTGGAGTAATAAACAGGGTTCGGCTGGCCAATTCTGGCTTCAAAACAATTTTATAATAATTATCGAGCCTTGAAAACAGTTTAAAATAATATTTTAAAGCTCGAAACTATTTTTCAGAATTTTAAATCATTTTTAAATAATTAAATCTAATTAAATAATTAATTAAAATCAATTAATAATTAATTAAATCAATTAATCAATTAATTTCCAAATTAATTGACCAATTAATCAATTAAAAATTAACTGAAATTAATTAACTAATTAATTCAGATTTATTTTTAAATTAAAAATAATTTTTGGAATTAAAATAATAATTTTTGGAATTTTCAGAAATTAAAATCGAATTTTTATAATAAAAATAAATAGGGAATATGATTTTTGAGTATTTTTAAAACAGGAATCCTATTTTGAAAACTCTGGAAAGTTCAGGGACTGACCTTTTTTCCCAATCGTTTTCAAGTCAGGGTACTAACTGTAATTTTTCAAGGGGTCGCCGGAAAACAATCGGGGGTTGGCCGGAGAACTCAATTCCGGCACCCTCCCTCACCATCTGCTCCAGATCTACACTACATAACACCATGGAATCTATTCGCGCAATCAAAACACATCAATCTCCCTGTCCTGGCCGGAAATTGGCCAACACATCGAAAACTTAAAGACAACTCCCTTCGATTCATTAATTCTCTGTTAACGAGCTATATACCAATCGATTGCAAATTTCATAAGGAACACAACCACTATAAATCAACACTAATAACCCTAAATCAAAAAGCCCCAAATTTTAATTGAAAACATTCATACGGATTATAAACCCTAATTTCAAAATTCGAAAATTAAACCCACTTTTGAGC
>NW_027421334.1:0-3938 GCF_009905375.1 Apium graveolens
TGCCTGATTAATTAGAGAAATATTCTGAGTGTAACATGCACAGTTAACAGCCTCAGCCCAAAAATATGTTGGGAGTTTTGACTCTTCAAGCATTGTTCTTGCAACTTCAATTAGTGATCTGTTCTTCCTTTCCACCACACCATTTTGTCGTGGAGTCCTTGGAGCTGAGAACTCATGCATGATCCCATTCTCTTCACAGAACAACCTCATGGTAGAATTCTTGAACTCAGTTCCATTGTCACTCCTGATATTCCTTACTTTAAATCTGGATGATTGTTGACTTGCTTGATATGATTGATAATGATTTCACTAGCTTCATTTTTTGAACCAAGAAAATAATCCATGAAAACTTTGAGAAATCATCTACAATCACTAGGCAATATCTTTTCCTTGAAATTGACAATACATTGACTGGTCCAAAAAGATCCTTGTGTAGCAGTTGTAATGGTTCATCAATTGCTGATTCAAGCTTCTTACTGAATGATGCTCTATTTTTCTTTCCTTTCTGACAAGCATCACACAGTCCATCCCTTGAGAATTCCACTAGAGGCATTCCTCTAACTAAGTCCTTTTTCACTAGATCATTCTTTATCTTGAAATTCAAATGGGACAGCTTCTTGTGCCATAGCCAACTTTCATCTTGACTTGCTTTGCTGAAAAGATAAGTGATTTATTCTGCATCTGTAGAGTTGAAGTCAGCCAAGTACACATTTACTTTTCTAACTCCATTTAGAACCACTTTGTTATCCTTCTTGCTGGTAACAACACAGGCTTCAGAATTAAAGGAAACAGTATTCCCTCTGTCACATAGTTGACTGATTCTCAATAGATTGTGTTTGAGACCATCAACTAGTGCAACTTCATCAATGATGACATTTTCCTTTGAAATCAAGCCATATCCCATAGTGAACCCTTTGCTGTCATCTCCAAAGGTTATGCTAGGGCCAGCTCTCTCCTTAACTCTGTTAGTAGGGTGAAATCTCCTGTCATGTGCCTTGAATAACCACTGTCCAAGTACCAGAGATTCCTTCTTTTTCCCTGCACACAACAAAATCAAATCAAGTTGGTTTTGTTACCCAAGTTTCCTTGGGTCCAGCCTTGTTAGTCTTTTTCCTAGACTTCACACTTCCTGCACCTTTTGACTTAGATAACTTTGAGTCAACCTTGGTCTCAGATGTAGAGGTTGAAGTGTAGGGTTAGTCACAGAATCATTTAGCACATTTGGTTGAATTTGATAAGGCATGGATTGTGCAAACATGTTACTCCACATAGGCATGTTGTTGGCATTTGAGGCATACTAAATCTAGCAAAATAAGGATTATTAACATATGGCATATTTATAAAATGTACATGAGGATTTTGTTGAGACAGAACAGGCATGGCATGTAATGGTGACATATACATGTTAGGCATGGAAGGAGTTAAAGGCATGTGAGCATTCTTAACAGATTTACAGGTAGCAGATAGATGATTAACACTACTACAATCCACACAACTTTTCCTAGGGGCATACTTATCAGGTGTGTAATTGTTATGTTTGTTAATCCTTACCTTCTCATTTCTATTGCATTTTCTTTTGATTTTCTTTTTATCCTCAACCAACTTAAGCCTATTCTTTAACTGATCTAAAGTCATGTGTCCTATATTCACCTTACTAGCATCTTTGGATGTGCTACTTGGAAGTTGAACCAAACTTCTTACTGAGATTTTTCAAATTATCCTTTTTAGAATCATTTGCTTATTTCAACTGATGAGCCTTCAACGGATGCTCCTTTTCTTCCTTCAACGGATGACTTTCATTATCCGTTGATTCCACATCCGTTGACAGTCCATCAACCAATTCCTTTCTTTTTTGTTTTTCTTCCAGGCATTCTCACAGAATGATTCAATTCCTTGAACTTTGATAATTTGAGCACTAAGATCCCTAGATGTTTTCCAGGCCTTGATTACCTCTTACTCACGTTCTAGTTTTTTAGAAAGAATTTCTACTTTCTTAACAGACTCTTCTAGTTCACTCTCAACAAATAAGCATTTGAATTTAATCTTTTTAAGCTCAATTACCTTACCCTCTAATATAGCATTCCTATCACTTAAGAACAGATTATTCTCTTTGATTCTCATGTTCTCTTTATCAGTGATTTAAGAGAAACACGTAAATGATACAATTCAGTAGACATATCATTTATAGCTTATTGAATTCATCTTTAGAAAGCTGAGAGAGGTCAGTAGTGATTACTTGGTTGCTTATGAACTAGTTTCATTCTCATCAGAATTAGCCATCAGGGTTAAGTTGATAT
Organism: Apium graveolens; assembly: GCF_009905375.1. Taxonomy (NCBI): domain Eukaryota; kingdom Viridiplantae; phylum Streptophyta; class Magnoliopsida; order Apiales; family Apiaceae; genus Apium; species Apium graveolens. The sequence goes on from NW_027421334.1 coordinate 2,298, forward strand.
ACTCCATATCATCATCTTCATTGGCTCCATCAGTTGCCCAGTCATTTTCCTGAGTAAGAAAAGCCCTTTCCTTTTGTTTGAGCAATTCAAATATTTTCTTTTGTAATCCACTTGCTCAAATTTTTTCTTTTCAGAAGTTGGCTTTCTCCAGTCACTTGCAAAGTGTCCACTTGTGCCATAGTTATAACACTTGAATTTAGACTTGTCCACCATGTTCTTGTTTGGCTTAGGGGCTCTAGTGTTCTTCTTGAATTTCAAATTTGCAAATCTTCTGGACAGAAAGGCCAGATATTCATCGACATCATCAGAGTCATCTTGACTGGAATTATTTCAACCTCAGCTGCTTGCTCCTTTCCTTTGCTTGATTCTGATTTTCTTGTGCCAGTTTTGAGACTTGGCATTGCCTTTTCTTCATTCCTGGCTTCAGTTTTCTCATTTTCAGCTACAAGTGTAACTGATCAACCATTTCTCTTTCCCTTCTCCAACAGCTCTTTGCTCCATCTCAAGTTCATAGGTCTTCAAAATTCCATATAATCTTTCAAGTGTGAAGTCCTTATAATCTTGACAATTCTTTAGTGAAACAGTCATATGCTTCCATTCCTTTGTTAGAGACCTTAGAAATTTTAAGTTGGAATCATTGACTTGGTACACTCTGCCATACAACTTCAATCCATTCAACAGTTTCTAAATCTATTGAAAGTATCATTCAATGATTCTCTTTCTTCAGAATGAAAGTATTCATATTGAATGAGAAGCTGCATTTGTTTTCTCTAACTTGATCACTACCTTCACAGATAAGTTGTACAGTATCCCAAATTTCCTTAGTAGAGAGGCTGTTAATGACATTATCAAACTTATCTTTGTCTATGCCATTAAACAGAATGTTCATGGCCTTCTTGTCATTGTTAACCTTTTCAATATCTTCAGGAGTCCATTCTACTCTTGGCTTGGGAATAGACTGCCCAACAGCAATTATGGCAGTAGCAGCTGTGGCCACTTTATGAGGGATGTGAGGACCATTCTCAATACAGCTTATGTAGCTTTCATCTTGAGAGAGAAGATGTAGATGCATCTACACTTTCCAGTGATGATAATTATCCCTTTCTAGGATTGGAATCTTTACTCCAATATCCTTCTTACTCATGATGTTAGTAGAATAGATCTTTAAACTCTTTGTATGTCAAGAGTTTGCTCTAATACCAATTGTTATTCCCAAGGAACTAACAATGAGATTTACAGAAGGGGGTTGAATGTAAATCTCAAAACTTTTTAGAGTTTTGAGCAATTTCAAAGGCTAGGTGTATAATGAACAGATGTGTGTAATTGCTTTAAGCAAGTGCAGGCAGATGTATATTCAAAACACAAATGTAAGAACACAAAAGCTTTTAAAACTTTTCTCATGAATTTGTTGTTCCACCAAAGATGTGTATTTCAGAAAATCTGTGATACAAAGAATTGTTCACAACAGCTTCCTAGTACAAACTAGATGATTTTCTCTCTGAATTTTTCTAAACAGCTCTTGAAAATTCACACTTAATTACTAGCTGCAACTTGGTTTATATATCACCAAGTTTTACAAGTGAAGGTAAAGATAAAATACAATTATAAAATAGTCCTTCACATGTTTTTTCTCTATTTCTC
>NW_027421335.1:0-602 GCF_009905375.1 Apium graveolens
TTGCGAGTAGAGCTTCTCCCAGGAACTAAATTTACCTTAGAAAAATGCTAAGTTGCGGGTAAATTTTCCTAGTAAGGCTTCTAACTTGCGAGTACACCCTCTAGAAAGACACCTTAGTCACCACTTACTGCCTTGGAATTTTTGACTTGGAATAACATCTAAGTGGTGACTCATTGTAGCTTTAGGAAGGCTAGTAATAATATTAGTGCCTTAAAATCTTTTGACTTATATTAATTCTAAGTTGTTATCCAGAAATATAAACATGCACTTTGAAGATAGTTTCTGCTCTAGTTCTTCTCATATTCTCCGACTAAGTCAAGACCAATTCCAGTATTGAGATATTGAATTGTACTTCAAGGATATTGCTTCTGATAACCAATAGACTGATCATGGTGACTCCCACTACAAGGTAGTAATCACTTTGACTTAGTTTTTTTGTAGAGCATTGTAATCTTTAAGTTGTCATGTCTTCAAGTCTTCTCTCTGAGTCTTCTTATAAACCATAAAACCTGCATATCCAGATATGAGTCCTCACATAACAATCTTCCTAATGATATTACTTAGTTTACTTTCACAAATCACTGACACCTCGTGCAATGGTC